>NC_142929.1:42491990-42494490 GCF_046866305.1 Octopus bimaculoides | reverse complement strand
TCCAGGCAAAATCCTTAGCGGCATTTCGTCCGTCTTTACGTTCTGGGTTCACATTCCGCCGAAGTCGATTTTGCTTTTCATCCTTTTGATATCGAAAAAATAAGTACCAGTTGAACACTGGGAACGATGTAATCGACTTACTCCTCCCCCCGAAATTTCTGGCCTTGTGCCAAAATTGGAAATCAACATTTACATCGGCAAGTTGGCAGAATTGTTAGAACATCGGAAAAAAAATGCTTTGCGGCTTTTCTTTGGGTTTTTTAATCTCTCAGTTCAAATCAAGTCGAGATCAACTTAGATTATCGTCCTTTCGGAATCGATACAAAAAAAAGTACCAGCCAATTACTGGGGTCAATGTAATCGAATTGCCACCTTTCCTCTCAAAATTGCTGATCTTGCGCGAAAATTAAAAAGAATGTTTACATTGACTTCCATTTTGTTCCTTGCGGAATCGATAAAATAAAGTACCAATAAAGTATTGAGTTTGGTGCAATTGATTACATCGTCACCTTGCTTTCTACCCACGATAGAAAAAATATATATACATACGCAGGCGCAGGCGTGGCTGTGTAGTAAGAAGCTCGCTTCCCAACCCATATACGTATGTATGTATGTATGTATGTATGTATGTATGTATGTATGTATGTATGTATGTATTTGTGTGTTTCTGTCTGTTTGTGTCCCCCTCCATCATCGCTTGACAACCGATGTTGATGTGTTTACGTCCCTGTAACCTAGAACTAGCGGTTCGACAAAAGTGAAGCGATGGAATAAGTACTAGGCTTACAAAGTATTAGTCCCGGGGTCGACTAAAACCCCTTTAGGTGGTGCTCCAAGATGACCACAGTCAAAATGACTGAAAAAAGTTTTTAAAAAATAGAAGAATAAAAGAATGCACTTGATAGACAATCACCATCGAGTGTTGTATTCCTCATTGTCTACATTGTATTCAAATTAGGATTCTTTATTTCCGAACTTAGAGTAACAACATTCTTTTCCACTAGGTTCACTAACACAACTCTAAATATGAGTTTACTGGTCTGAAAATTCTTCGTATAACTAACAGTTAATCTCTGATATTTAGCTACAAATAAAGTCGGTCAACTAGTACATAAATTCCTGTGAACCATATAATAAATTTCTTTCAAATAAACTATAACATTGGGCGTTTGCGTGTGTGTGTTAACCTATTTATTGTGTAATTAAATTTAATGGCGTTCCCGTAATTATGCTTATTATCCACCAAAAAAGTTAGAATTGATATTTTCTGCTTCTGCAATACTTGTTCAGCATCTCCTGTAATCATGGTTTTCATATCCACCACTAAAAGTATTTTATTCTTGTTCTGTAAAGAGATATTTGGTGAAATATGTGAGAAAAATTAAGAAAATCTGAAAAATTGCCTTTTTGTAAAATTTATCACTGGGGCTGTCTTCACTTCTCGTAGCATAAGTTTTTCTCCAAAGTTGTTAGGTAAAACCGCTTTCTGCAGTTAACGGTAATAAAATTTTGAGCCGATATATCCACCTTCTGTATTCAAGGGGTTAAATATACAAATAAAGAGTTGTGACTGAAAATATCAAGAGTAAAATAAAGAAAATCATTTAATTATAATTATAAATGGATTTCTGAACAACTCTCTGAAACTGGCTTGAAAAGCCAACTTCAAAGAATCAAAGGAGCAGACAATATGTAGTGGTGGATCTCCGTCGTACGACGATGAGGATTCAGTTTGTACGATTAACTGAATTGCCTGCTTTTGAATTAACATGTAAGACAGAGGAACGCTTCAGAAACTCGTCTCATCTCAATGTAATTCGCAGGCGAGATTAACGTAACGTTGTGTGAGACAAGGTTCTAGATTTTGAATAGCAGTTTTCGACTGAATCTCACTGACAATTTATGGATCGACTCGAGGCTATGGAAAATGACGTTTGCCCAAGATGTCACGCAATAGGATCCAGCCTAGAACCTCGTAGTTTGGAAACGAATTTCGTAACCATTTAGCCATGCTGCGTCTACGACCAATATACATATCAACGCAACAAAGAAATATCGAACTATCAAGAAACTCTCGAAGCAGTCGCTCGACCTGACAGAAATTTGTAGATAAATTTTCCTCATGTCAACAGCTTAGACACCTAACCGTCCAAAAAGCAAAAGGAAGGACGCATTTAGTAGTGTAATTCTAGTGGCATTATGCCGTAATAACAATTTTGATGATAGGTCCTTCTCAGTCAGAACTGACCTGAGCTTAACTACTGATAACAACAACCTGCTGATATTGACCCAACTAAGCACAGACAATACTTTTTACCTTTTACTTGTTTCAGTCATTAGACTGTGGCCATGATGGACACCACCTTGAGGAATTTTGGCGGAATAAATACAAAACTAGACAACAACAAAAAAAAAGGAATAAAAAGTGTACACTCAAGGAATGGGGTGAGGAAGAAGGAAACGTCTTTTCCGTTTCGACTTTACACTCTTCTAAAAGACA
>NC_142929.1:42484490-42486990 GCF_046866305.1 Octopus bimaculoides | reverse complement strand
TCTTACCCCTCCAATTAGAATATATAGAAATTAAATTCTTGTTTGGTTCACTAGACTGTTCATTAACAGCCCAGTCATGATGGTATTCTCTTCATCTCCTACTCTTGTATTTGCACACAGCTACAAAATGACTTTCTAAAATGAACTCCCATTATGCAGCTGAGGAGTACATTTTCATTGCACATCTTATGTGGTGTTCTCACTACATAAATAAATGAAGTTTGTACGAAACGTATGTACTGCTATAACCTAATGAATTTTTGTTGCTTTTCTTCAAATTTTATTCACCAAATTTCTTGATTTTGTTTTTGGTTTTTACCCTACCAAATTCTGGTGCCTCAAACATTTTAAGTACCACATTTAATTTTTTGATTAAATCTATATTATTATAATATATATATATACGTAAATGTAGAACGATGGAGCATTTATGTGTGTCTGTGCCTGTGTGCTTGTGTTTTTGATAAGCTCTAAAATGCGGGTAAGTAATGACAGTATTTACGGGGTCCCCCACTGCCTCTTTATACTCACATGATAATGTTTGTTGCATTTCGTTTTTACTTTTTTCAAAATAGATTTATACATGAGCTATACTTGTGCTGCCAGCGATGGGACAGTCCCAAATATATGCAAAAGAGACGGAATATTGGGCGGTAAAAGTGCAACAACAAAGAGGATGAAGAGCAATTAAATAAGCGAATAATAAACCAAAATAAACTAAACTAAATGTCTGCGTATGGACTCCAAACGGTAGATTGGCTTGGATCTCCCAAGCACAGAAAAACAGGTTTGCAGCTGAGACTTTTGAGCAGTTTCTCCACTATTTTTTTACCTATGGGACTCTTCGATTCCTATTTTACTCAGATGACTCTTGTAGTCATTGCGTGGTTTATAAAATCATATCATATTTTTATAATTAAATATTAGGAATTGCATTTAAAAAAAAATGTCAGAATATTTTGTGAATTGTTGCAGCATAACAAATTTAATGCAGATAATTTTTAACAATGATACCTTATATGAACCCCACCTGGAATCACTTCTTTAGAGCAAAGACATAGGTAACTGAATCAATTTTTCTCACTGCTGAGAAATTTGATAAATAAGCACTTCTAAACTGTGTCATTCTAGCAAATATAAAAGTTTTTACAACCACTGCTGACATAACAACCGCTAACAACAATACGATAATCGTGGTTCATATGACTGAAATCTTCTAAACTGTTACAGTCAGCCTGCTACATTAATAACCATTTACCTACACTTTATACAAAATCACGAACTGTCTAGTCAAGTGAAATTTATAATTATTTCATGCCCATACCAATATGCAACCACCAGCAAAAAGAAGATTGAAAGTTATAGCAGTAGCCAAGAGTTTGAACAATCGCGTTGCTGTTAGAACATTCGTTGTTACCGAGAAGATGGTACGAGAGTGGAGAAATAATGAGGAAAAATTAAGACAGATGCACAAACAAAAATGTGAAATGAGAAGAGGAAGCACTCGTTGGCCGAAGTTGGTAAATGATGTAGCAGAATGAGTTCTCCAGCAGAGACAAGATGGCTACATTGTCACACGAAATAAAATAAGATCTTATGTCCTAAAATGGGTTAAATCTTGTAGAAATAAGAAAGTAAATTTTTAAAGCAACAGTAGGCTGATGCAATCTTCTTATGAACAGAAAAAATCTGGTAAATTAGGGAGAAAATAAAAAATCACTCAAAAACTCTCGTAAGATCTCGATCACAAAGTAACCAGCTTTCACCAGTTTATCATCCAGCTGAGAAAAAAGGCATCAGTTTTCATTGTCTCATATTGGAAATATGGATGAAACGCCATTGAACTTTCACATTTTGGGTAACAAAACATGGCGGACGGTACAAAATTAAAACCCATAGTTATTTTTAAACGTAAAACAAAGCCCAAAATAGATTTTCTTCCTAGCGTTTTTGTTCATTTTCACGAGAAAGGGTGGATGGACAAGAGTGGTGTGGAATTATGGATTGAGAATATTTGGAACATGTGGCCAGGTGGCATACGAACACAGTTTATTGATTTGAGATATGTTTCGTAGCCACGTAACGGCAAATGCTAAAATCCGGTTATCCAATACCAATTCTGATATTGGTGTTATTTCTGATGATTTGACTTCTATACTGCAGCCACTTGATGTCAGTTTAAACAAGCCATTTAACGATAACGTGAGAGCGAGCAATGGAATGACTGGATGGTGAATAGAGAAAAATATTCTATAAATGGTGGAGCTGTGCATGCTGCCTCACTTGATGTTCTCTGTGATTTTGCTATAAAGGTATAGAACAAAGTTAAAGTAGTAGAAAATGTGATAAAAATAATTTTTAAAATGCGGTATCTCTAATGCCATGGATGGTACCGAAGATGATATTCTGTACAATATCGATGACGAAGTCGAAATCGATTCACCAGAACCAGACTGGAATCCTTACGATGATGGCATATGTAATGAATCTTGTAATATGT
>NC_142929.1:42474490-42479490 GCF_046866305.1 Octopus bimaculoides | reverse complement strand
TAAAGTTGTCGTATTTCGGCAATTTCAACCAATCCCTTGGAACTTTCTAGGAAGTAATTACCCCCTCCTCGGAACTTTGCAGGAAATAATTCCTCCCCCTCCTCTCCTTCCTTGGAATATTCCAGAAATTAACTTCTCAACCTCCTCTCAACTTTCCAGGAAGTAATTCCTCACGCTCCTCAGAACTTTCCAGGAAGTAATTCCTCCCCCTGCTCGGAAATTTCCAGGAAGTAATTCCTCCCCTCCTCCGCTTCCTTGGAACATTCTAGGAAGTAATTCCTACCCCTCCTCGAAACTTTCCAGGAAATAATTCCTCCCCTTCCTTAGAACATTCCAGAAAGTAATTCCTCCCACTCGTCGGAACTTTCCAGAAAGTAATTCCTCCCCTCCTCCCTTTCCTTGGAACTTTCCAAGACGTAATTCCACCCTATCCTCGGAACTTTCCAGGAAGCAATTCCTGCCCTCCACTCTTTCGGTCGACCTTTCCAGGAAGAAATTCCCCTCATCGGAACTTTCCAGGAAGTAATTCAACCCCTCCTCCCCTTTCTTTGAAAATTTCCAGGAAATAATTCTAGCGTCCTCGGAAATTTCCAATAAGTAATGCACCCCACCTCCTCGGAAATTCCCAGGTAATTCCTCCACCTCCTAAGAACTTTCCGGTCCTCGGAACTTTCCACGAAGTAATTCCTACCCCTTCTCGGAAGTTTCCAGGAAGTAATTCCTCCCCTCCTCCCCTTCCTTTGAACTTTCCAGGAAATATTTCCTCCCCTCCTGGGAACTTTCCAGGAAGTAATTCATCCCCTTCTCTCCTTCCTTGGAACGTTCCACGAAATAATTCGCCCACATCCTCCGAACTGTCCAGGAAGTAATTCCTCCCCCTCCTCGGAACTTTCCAGGAAGTACTTTACCCTCCTCCCCTTCCTTGGAACTTTCCAGGAAGTAATTCGCCCTCCTCCGCATCGGAACTTTGCAGGAAGTAATTCGCCCTCCTCCGCATCGGAACTTTGCAGGAAGTAATTCGCCACCCCCTTGGAACTTTCTCAGAAGCAATTCCTCCACTCCACGGAACTTTCGAGGAAGTATTTCCTCCCCTGCTCGGTACTTTCCAGGAAGTAATTCCATCCCGTCCTCCCCTTCATTAGATATTTCTATGAAGTAATTCCGCCCCTCCTCCCTTTCCTTGGAACTTGCCAGGAAGTATTTCCTCACCCTCCTCGGAACTTTCCAGGAAGTAATTATTCTTCTCCTCCCCTTCCTTGGAACTTTCCAGAAAGTAATTCATCCCTCCTCGGAACTTTCCATGAAGTAATTCACCCCCTCTCCTCAGAACTTTCCAGGAAGTAGTTCGACCCCCATCCCTTCTCGGAACTTTTCAAGATGTTATTCCTTCCCTCTTCCTCTTCCTTAGAAATTTCCAGGAAGTAATTCCTCCCTGTCCTCGGAACTTTTCAAGTATTAATTCCTCCCTCTCCTCCCCACTTTGGAACTTTCTAGGAAGTAATTCGCCCCATCTCGGAACTTTCCAGGAATTAATTCCTGCCCTCCTCCCCTCCTTTGAACTTTCCAGTAAGTATTTTCTCACCTTCCTCGGAACTTTCCAGGTAGTGATTCCTCCCCCTTCTTCCCTTCCTTGGAACTTTCCAGGAAGTATATCGTCGTCCCACCTCGGAATTTTCCAGGAAATAATTCTTCCTCTTCCTCGGAACTTTCCATGAACTAATTCCTTCCCATCCTGGGAACTTTCCAGGAAGTAATTCTTCCTCCCCTTCTTTGTAACTTTCCAGGAAGCAATTCGCCCTCCTTCTCGGAACTTTCCAGGAAATAATTCCTTCCCCTCCTCGGAACTTTCCATAGCAGCCAAATCTCCTCCAAAACTCCCTACTGTATTAATGCGACAATTCTGCGTATTATTTAGTTTGAATGAGAAACTGTTAGGTGTGTGAGCAACTGGTTGTGTTAATGGTCGAAGAAAAGGGAACTGCATTAGAAAAAGTTTTAATCGATGTTCTCGGTAAGTATGGGGGCTAGGAAAAAATAATAGAGGCATTAAGATGTTGACGTTAAGAATTACTTTAACAGAAAATGAAGCTGTAAGAATTAACGGGGAAATTGTATGTAAGAATTAATTGCAGACGTATCCAATTTAAGAAAAGTGAAGATAAAAGCTAAGTGAAGAAGTATGGAATAAGTAATTGTTATACACTTATAGAAAAACAATTTATATTATAGAATAGATACATATCTGTTGAAGACAAAAATGTATGTGAGAGCTATTGTATTGGACGTGTGTATAATCATAGAGAAAGTGAAAGACATGAAATGGACGTGTGTGTGTGTGTATGTGTGTGTGTTTTTTGCGGATAATTTGGCGGGAGCTTTGCAATCAGCAGGAGGTGGTTTGTGTTTTATCTCTCGATCAATGGCCGGACAAGTGAAATTATTTTTTTAAATGTGTTTTGGGGAAAGGAGATCTTTTGAAGTGGGTGTCAAATGAAAAGAAACATGGACAGTTTTATGACTGAACTTCTTTTGAAGTTGGCGTGAGACGGAAGAATTGATGTACGTGTGTATGTCTGTATGTGTATGTGTGTATGTTTGATGGGGTGTGCGAGACAGAGAGAGTAATGTTGATGGTTTGTGTGTATATGAGAGAGTGAGAGATAACTGAAATTTTTTATTCAGTTTTTGTAGTGAGTGAATGTGTGAGTGATTGACAGAGAAAAACCGAGAGAGAGCAATTATGTATGTATGTATGTATGTATGTATGTATGAATGGCTTCAGTGATACACACTCACATACACGCACTCACGCAGGTTGTTTTAATCGATTTTCTTGGTAACTATGGGGGATAGGAAAAAATACAAAGCACGTTCCATTCTATGCACCCGTCTCCACATGTGTGCCATTTTTCACGCGAATCCACCCAGCCGTTTGGCCTGAACCTTGAGACAAGAAAGAATACAACGGTCGCCCGTGTTCAATTTATATTATATATATATATATATATATATATATATATATATATATATATATATATATATATATATATATATATATATATATATTAGTATCACAGTATCGACCAAACCATCAGATGCTGTTATACAGCGCTGGTCACAATGCACTTCTAATTTTGTCTCGAATGCAACATTCTTTTCCACCTTTTCCACATATTATGTCTGAACCGTGGCGAAAGTAAGAGTTGTAAACATGCTGCCAAAAATAAACATTTACTGGTTGGTGGCAGCTGTGCTGACTGATACCGAAAAAGAGGGACCTATTCGTTGTTTCACCTGAGCTGTTCTAGCGATGCTAGAACAGCTCAGGTGAAACAACAAATTTGTTTATCCAAACGGATCAGAAGATAATCGAAACCACCTTCCACCCGATTTATTTGCCCGGTGGAGCCCTTTCATTGCGGTAGAGGATCGAAGGCCAAGATATTACATGTGTGTCACTACCACCCACCTAAGGGGTTTCTGCCCACAGCAGAGCGCAAATGGGAGAAGGTCTCTACTGATGTCAACGCCACAACCTGGTAAACAATAACAACAGCATGCAGTCACAACAATAACATCGACAACAGTATGAAACCACAGTCATAACAACAGCAACAAACAAATGCAACAGTAAAATGAGCAGCAATCGTGAAAGTAGCAACAGCAGCAGCAACGCTGACAGAAGCTGTAGTATTAACCAAAACAGCAGCAGAACTCCCGCTTCGCCAATGACACCTATGGAAACAACATCAACATCTGCATCAAAATTTTGCGACTGCAGAATGACATAACAAGACATACTCATAGCTTTCTCTCTTTCGCATTACTCAGATATGTCCTACAATGAGGGCAATAAAGATGGAAAATGGAGAAACTCTCTCCGAAAGAAGGGATAGAAAGAAGAGAACAACTAAACAAATCTATTCTCACAAAAGGCTGGGAAATTTGAAGAGATTTGAAAGGAATAAAATACCAACTCCATTACAACCACCACAGACAACATCAACACTGCAAAAACTATAACAAGTACAAGCACAACCTAATCTACCCACAAACCATTAACAAGAACAAGAGCTGCAAAGAAACACCATAAACTATACGTCCATAGACACAAAGAAGGAATTCATAATCGATATAACTCAAGACAAAAAAAAATTATACACAGACTTCATCATATCAAAAGTAATATATTAACAGGCATAAAATCCTAAAAACAACACAAGTAACCTATAACAGACTAGAAATAAACATCTCAATGGAACAGGAGATTTCTGAAGGACAATAAACAACTGAATACATAAAATTGTACTAATGATAACTCTCACAAGTAACCAGAAGGGCGGATCACCTGTCTTTCCACAGGGATCAGGTAAGTGATCCTTCTCACTTTGCCTCTTTCAACCAACATAGCCATAACCAGGAAAGGTAATCTGAATGCACGTGGCCTTGGGTCAACTTGAAAGCAAAGCTACCTGTATTACGACTACATAGATGTGGTAACCATCACCAAGATCAACATTTTCGCGCTCAGCTTCGTCGGTTATGAGGTGGACGCATCGCCAAGTCGGTTGACATGGGAAAATGGAGTCACAGTGTTGTTTCGGAAAGGTCTTAATCTCACAATAAAGGCTATTTTCTTGAACCCTGAGGGTAAGTAGGTGACTAACAATGAAGGCCATTCCTTCAGACCAAGCAGCCGTCTAGACGCCGACATGGCGACGCAGCCAGATTTCTTTGGGTGTCTAGAGAATTTCCCGGGAACATTCTATTCTTTAATGTTAGTATGAGATTGGAATACCAACTTTGATGCGCGGTGGAACTTGGGACATCATGAGGAGTACTGCAGATTTTCAGCAGCAGTTTGCCCGGATATTTAGACTGAGTAGGGATAGATGATAGGAGAGAGGGTTCAAAACTGTAGCAAACTTACACAAACGTTTCCAACTGCCTGACAAGTACCGACTGAGTTTCCCGGATGCGCTAATGTTGACAAGAGCAAA
>NC_142929.1:42461990-42469490 GCF_046866305.1 Octopus bimaculoides | reverse complement strand
GTGTGTGTGTGTGTGTGTGTGTGTGCGT
This sequence comes from Octopus bimaculoides, assembly GCF_046866305.1. Taxonomy (NCBI): domain Eukaryota; kingdom Metazoa; phylum Mollusca; class Cephalopoda; order Octopoda; family Octopodidae; genus Octopus; species Octopus bimaculoides. Next base: position 42,469,462 of record NC_142929.1, on the reverse strand, counting down.
GCGTGTGTATGTGTACGAGTAAGTGGACAAACGAAACAATGAGGCGCTCAAAACATTTAGTAGGAGTTATATTATTATTTAAAACAGTTTGATTCGGTCACCTGCAACCTACGCTCCTTGCAGCAACCTAGCTCGTCGGGCCCGTATATGAATATATGTGCATATATATGTACATATTTAAATGCACACACAAATATGTACACTTACGTTTATATGCATGAGCAGTGGCGGCTAGTGTATAGGAACTGCAGAACTGCAGCACCCCCTATTTCCACTCGATATTATCGATAACATTCAATATAATGAGTCCTTTTTTTTTTAATTCTTTCTTTATACTTGTACATTATATAATCCTTAAGCTTAATGTCAGTTGTCATTCCCTAGTTTATGAAAAAAATACAAAAATCCTTGTATAGAACTGTGCGGTTCACAGTTCCAGAGACGCGGTGTTTGGCTGTTTTGCGCATGCCCGAATGTCCGAGATAGGAAGCTTCACACTAGGGAGAGAGAGTACTGCGTGAACGACAGTGCCGGGTGAGAGGTGGTGTTTCTTTTTACTCCGCGTGTGTTGTGCTTAAAAACGTATTTATATTCTTGAATGTGATAAAGTGTAGAATTATATTATTATCCTGCTTCCAGCTTCAGTGTAGCTGCCAGGATTTTAAAAAATAGGGCACATCCCCCCCCCCCCCCCCGCCACCTTATTTTGTGATTATTGGGGGATTTTTGAAAAACAAGAGGGAATTCGCAGCGGCGTTCAATGAACAAATTAAACACACTACCCGGCAGTGGCTAAAACGCGAACCGATGAAGTTTATGTATAAATTTTCTTTTTATATGTCTGTTTCCTTTTACACAATATTAAAACACTCCGCTAATTTTATCTACGAGCCGCCACTGTTACATGAGACATGTATTATGTACATAATTCTGGAATTATTTATTTGAAATTCATTCGCTGTGAGAATTTCAGACGATGTGAAAAACCCCTACTGTTGTGCCATACGAGACACATTATATATAGATTTAGTAATTATATATAGATTTGTGTTATAGGCACAAAGCCTGGAAGTTTGGGGAGGGGCTAAGTCGATTATATCGACCCAGTCCTCAACTGGTACTGATTTCATCGACCCTGGAAGGATGAAAGACAAAGCTGACCTCTGCAGAATTTGAAGTCAGAACGTAAAGACGGATCAAATGCCGCTAAGCATTTTGCTCGGAGTGCTAACGATTGTGCCAGAACGCCACCTTATAAATTTAGTAATAAAAGCCGCATCATTGCAACGCACGGCCAACCAGAAAATATATAAGGCGAGAGGTCTGCCATTTAATTTTTCTTTTCTTTTTGAGAATGACCGTTGGTAAGGAATGTTGTTTATTATGAAGTTGTAGTATGAGATATTGTGCAATGAACATACTTATTCTGTGGAATATGAAGAAAAGCTTTCTAAATAAATGTTATTGTTGAACAGTATTCAAACTGTTACTAATGTTCACCAAGAAAGTCAATCTGAACATTTATTTACACAATTTATGAGGAGACGTGCATTATTTAGAAATATTTTTATCCGGCAGCGTAGCGACGGATTTTTGAACTAGTGGGGATATATATATATATATATATATATATATATATATATATATATATATATATATATATATCTGTTAAAATATGTGACACTTATTCAGTAGCCATGATAAAACTCCGAGTTTCGGATGCCAGGGTGGGAGCCCACGCCAACATCTCTTCAGTTATCCGGCCAATTGAAAATTCCTGTGAAAAATTTTCAATTGGCCGGATAACTGAAGAGATGTTGGCGTGGGCTCCCGCCCTGGCATCCGAAACTCGGAGTCTTATCATGGCTACTGAATAAGTGTCACATATTTTTACAGATAAATTCCTCTATTTGCATAATATCGAGGTCTCTTTCTTTCTTTTGTTGTCCTTCCTGTCAAATATATATATATATATATGGACATACACATATATACATACATATGTATACACACATACATATAAAAACATGAGCACAAGCGCATAAACATGCTCACACAAGCACACATACATACATACACACAGAGAGAATACGTACATAAACATAACCTAAAAGTGTAATAAGAACTAATAAGAAAATGAGAAAGAGGTAATCAATAAGACTATTTAAGGTTAATGAAAAGAAATTTGGACATATGTTTACAAGAGGAAACTCTTTCATCTCTCGAATTTAAGATCGAACCGTTCATTTTCATAATTATATTAGACTCTTCAAGGCTTGAGCACCAATTTCGAGAAACTAGCTTCAAATCGATTTGTGGTCATCGAATATTCTTTCGAGGAAGAAGATTCCTACTTTCTACTTTTTGCAACACTTCAGCGCATGCCTGTTGACCGTTTCCTGCGTTTTAGCTTGTCTTACAAAGTCCCTTTGAAAAATTCAAATTTGATTGCAAAGAATTCAAATTTGATATCAAAGAATCCAAACTAGATCGAAAACATCTCTTCGAAACGCCAGTGTTATAATGGTGGCAGCTGACGAAGGATATGTTCTCTATATGTGGCCTGCGTGTTTTTTGTACCTTGTTTATCATTTTGTCCATGTTTTTTTGCAACGTCATGTACCCAGATATGCATCTATATATACATGCAGATGAAGGTATGTACATACATGTACATATATATGCATATACTCATATTTTATATATATATATATATATATATATATATATATATATATATATATGTATGTATGTATGTATGTATGTATATGTGTTTATGTGTTTGCATATGTGTGCATACATATATTCGGACACACATATACCCACACATATGTATGCCTGCATGTATGAGTGCGTAGGGCGGTAAGGTCGCTTAAATAGTGCAAAACTCACAATTTACGGCAAAGTACTAAATAAAGCGCAGGAAAGTAGAGTGGAGATATTTCCTTATGCTATCATCTGAACAAAATATTAATACATACGCAATACACATAGTTACAAAATGTAGCTATATAACGCTACATATTACATACACGCATGCACACGCATATACGTATGCAAGCAAACTAACATACATACATACATACATACATACATACATACATACATACATACATACATACATACATACATACAAAAAACTTTCCAAAAATTTAGCACATAAATACATATGCATGCATCTAGACATGAAAATATATACATAAAAACGCATCCATAAAACAAACATACAAATCTGCGCATACACTAACACCAAATACTGCACACACACACACACACACACACATATGCACAAATACCTAGATGATGTTGATAAAAGTTCCAATGAAGGAACCTTGAATCTATGTTAGAGTCCGGCTCTTTCTCTATGGACAAGAAATACAGAAATGAAACTGATTGATAACATACATACATACATACATACATACATGAATTTGTATGTACGTAGATGTACTGAGCACCCATTCATTGACATATACTGTGATATGTGATATATATCAGTTAACGTACAAACCTACGATGGCGTTTATTTTTTTTTAACAAATCTATTGTACCTATTTATACTTACATTTTCGGTTTAAGCTCATATAATTCTCATTTCAAAACCCTTCTTTCTCTCCTCTCACTCTATCTACCTATCTCCCACTTCCTCCTTCTTACATTCTCTCTCTTTCTTTCTCTCTCTCTCTCTCTCTCTCTCTCTCTCTCTCTCTCTCTCTCATTTCTCTGTGATTTTGTCTTATTCTTTCTGCGATACATCCTTCATATTTGCTACTTTTTCTCTTCGCCGTTTTTCTCTCTCACACATAGTGTCTTTTCTCTTCACATGTTCTCTCTCTCTCTCCCAGTGTCTTTTTCTTTGTTATTTTGCCCCTCTTCCTCTCTCTCTCTCCTATCCATCTATCTCTCTTTCCCATCCCCCCTCTCTCTCTCTCGGTATCTCTTTCTTCCATCTTTTCTTCTCTTTCTTCCTCCCTTTCTATCTTTCTCGTTCCTTTTTCTTTCTTGTTTCTCTCCCACTCTCCTTCTAACTCTATGCATTTCTCTGTTTCATATCCCCACTGTTTGCTATTCCGCATTCTTTCTTTCCCGTTACTCTACCTTTCTCATTCTTCATTCATCAGTCGGTTTTCCCCACTCAATCTATGCATCTTTTCTGTCTATTTTCCATATTCTTTATAACACACACACACACACACATACAAATAATTTTTTCTTTTGTCTAATCTGCTAATGACAAGTGACTCTCGCTCTCCTCCCCCTCTCTCTCTCACCTTCACACAGATACACACACACACACACACAAACACACACTCGCAGTAATACACATACATATACAAACGCGCAGATTATCCATCCCTTTCGCTTTTCTGTCGTCTGCTCCTATACCTTTACAAACGATGTTTTTGAATATCTCCTCCTTTACCCTCACCCCCACCTCTCTCTCCACCACTGCCCTATTGTCTGTTGCTACCAGTGACTCGTGACTCTTTACAGAGCCACCTACTGATTCACAATATTCTTGTTCCTTACTCCACCTCTCTCTCTCGCTCTCTTTTCTCAGCCTTTCTCTTTCACCTATCAATCTATCACTTCATCAATCTATCTTTTTATCCATCCATCTATTTAGCTATGCATCTATCTACCTCACTCTCACATTCTCTTCCACTCTCTCTCTCCCTTCCCCTTTCTTTCTATTTCTCTCTCTTTACCACAGTCTTATCGTCTGCTGCTTCCAGTGACTTTTCCCAGAGCCACTTAATGATTCGCTGCATTTGTTCCCCTCTCACACTTTGTCTCTTTCTTTCAAAATCCTCATTCTCCTTTCTCTCTCTCTCTCTCTCTCTCTCTCTCTCTCACTATGCCTCTTTCTTTCTCCTTCCACCATAGTCCTGCCGTCTGCCATCAGTGAATCTACACAGAGCTACTTAATGATTCGCTGCATACTTGCCGCTTATCCTCCTTTTCTAGACCTCCCTCCTCATCTCTCTCCATCTCTTCCTCTCTCTTACAACCTCCTTTTCCTTTCTCTTTGTAACTACCAAATCTTCGATCCCCAACTCGATAATAGACCAAGCTTTCTCTCTCTCTCTTTCATTCTCTCTCTCTCACTCTCAATCTATCAATCTATCAATCTCTGACTCTTTCTTCCCCTCCCACTCTCCCCCCCTCTCTCTCTCTTTCTTACACACACATGCAAGCACATACACATACACACTTTCAGAAGTATACTCTCTTTCTCTCTCTCTCTCTCTCACACACACACATACACACACACACATACATACACTCACACACACACACTGATACATGTACTGACGCAAACACATAATGGATTGTGTAAAAGAGACCAACTGCTACAGATATAAGATAGCAGTAATCTTGACAAGATATCACATAAAGCAAACACACACATACACGCATACACACATACACACGTACGTACACACGTATGCTCACACGCACACACACACGCACGTAGCATGCATGCACACATGTATACTAATATACATGCACACTCACACAAGTTTTGTAGCAGCAGCAACAACAACAACAACAACAGCTCACACTCGGCCACATTATTATTAGAAGAAACCAGTTGTAGAACTGAACTAAAAAGCACGCTTTGCAGCACTTCACCGTTCACCGTTCAGCGTACAGTGTTCAACGTTGAAACTTCAGAGTGACCGGGCGAGAAATGATGAACACAGCCGCCGACTGTATAACAGACGACCGTAAGTAGAAACAAAACACAAAGCCTAAGTAAAAATGCATAAAGAAAAAAGAATGAACGAATTAACGAATGAACGAATGAATGAATTAATTAATTAACGAAGAAAGGAAGGAATTTACGAACGAACGAATGAATTTACGAACGAACGAATTGATTAACTAACGGACGAATGAGTTAATGAAAGAACGAATGAATGAAACAAATTAATGAATTTACGAACGAAAAGGATGAATTTTGGAACGAAAGAGTTAATTTACCTACGAAAGAGTTGATTTACCTACGAAAGACTGAATGAAAGAATGAATGAACGAATTGAATGAATGAATGAATGAATGAACAAAACAAAAAGAAACAGACGACCGTAAGTAGAAACAAAACAAAACCTAAGTAAAATGCATAAAGAAAAAGAATGAACGAATGAATTAATTAATTAACGAAGGAAGGAATGAATTTACGAACGAACGAATGAATTTACGAACGAACGAATGAATTTACGAACGAAGGAATTGATTAACTAGCTGACGAATGAATTAATGAAAGAACGAATGAATGAAACAAATTAATGAATTTACGAATGAAAGGATGACTTTAGGAACGAAAGAGTTAATTTACGTACGAAAGACTGAATGAAAGAATGAACGAACGAATTGAATGAATGAATGGATGAATGAACAAAACAAAAAGAAACAAACACTCAAAGAAAAAAATGCATATTTGATCTTACTGTTCTTGTTGGTGGAGGTGGTGGTGATGGTGGTAGTTAGGTGACGTTTAATCCCAGATCAATCCTGAATTAGTAGATATGATTGATAACATTCCAAGACTCCTTCCCAGTTACATTTGAACATTTCGAAGCAAATGATATAATTCATCCTTTTCTTTTTTATTTTTTTTTCGTTTATTCTTTTTATTTTGAAATCATTAACGTGTCTTTGTATGAAATATTGCAGTTATTTTTAACAAACCAAGCAACTTTTACTTTCATTTTCAAAAAAAAAAAAAGGTGTTTCTAGCCAAGACAGTGTTTTATAAACATTTTACACCTTGATGTTGTTATTGCAGTTGATGTTGTTGTTGTAGCTTTGTTCCTGAAATACTGTTGCAGATATCTTTCCATGGTTCTCGGTTCTCGGTGTTCTAAACTGTTTTTGTTGTACTTGTTGCTGTTGTCGTTCTTGATATAAACAATGACAATCAAGTGATATATGATTTTTTCATTTTGTAACCGATGTATATTTTGTTTTTGATGATGATGATAATGATGATGATGATGATGATGATGATGACGATGATGACGATGATGATGATCATCATCATCATCATCATTAGCAGCAGCAACAGCAGCAGCAGCATAGTATTGTAATTATAATAGTAATTACATGATATTTCAAAATTTTAATATGGCTCTTATACACTAGACACACATACGCACGCACACATACACACACATTTAATATATATATATATATATATATATATATATATATATATATATATATATATATATATATATATATATATATATACATATATACATACATATATGTATGTATATATGTATGTATACATATATATATGGCCACAGACTTCGGACTCAAACATATAAAAGAATATGCATGCATGCATACATACATACATACACATACACACACACACACACACACACACACACACACACACATATATATATATATATATATATATATATAGATATATATATATATATTTAATTATATGTATT
>NC_142929.1:42451990-42454490 GCF_046866305.1 Octopus bimaculoides | reverse complement strand
TGTGTGTGTGTGTGTGTGTGTGTGTGTGTATGTATGTATGTATCAAAAGGCCACACGAGGCGCCTACATATATATATATATATACACACATGTATATACAATCTATACAAAAATACGCATAAGTATATACACACACATCTATATATATATATATATATATATATATATATATATATATATATATATGTATTTATAATATTGTTTAGTGAAAACTGTATTCAGTTACGAGCAACTAACAGCTTCATACATCGGAGATATTGTCTAGGCGCGTTATTAAAACCTGCTTAAACAACATATCTAGTGTATGAAACTATTAGTAGTTCATAACTATATACTGTATACATGAAACAATATTTCTCATTCACTCGCCGGATGGAGTACTTCTTTGTTGATCTTATCATAACGGAGAAGTAACTATATATATATATATATATATATATATATATATGCAAATACATTGATGCATACCATACATACATACACACATATATATATAAATATAAATATAAATATAAATATATACACAGAGATAAATATATATATGTATACATATATATTACATATATATATATATATATATATATATATATATATATATATATATATATATATATATATATATATATATATATATATATATACATATACATATATATATATGTATGTATATATATATATATATATATATATATATATATATATATATATATATATATTTTTTTTTTTTTTTTTTTAAGTTTCAGCTTAGAGCTGCGGCCATGCTGATGCACCACCGTGTTGCTACACTGTTATTACAGGGAGCCTCTTGCAATATGTGGCACTTGATGAAGAATGGAGTTTGATTTAGCAACCCTCATTTGCACCTCCTGCCGCGAGGTAGGTTCATCTGGGACTCTCGATAGGAAGAGGTCCAACTTTGATTTAAAAACTCCTACATCTACTTTGTGCAGATTCCTCAGGCTCTTTGGGAGAATATTAAAAAGCTGTGGGCCCCTGAATCCCAAGCTGTTGCAGTAACTGGTCCTGAAGCGCGATGGCATTGCTGGGATCTTTGGCACTATGCAGTGTTGTCCCGTTCTGGCATGCAATACATATGTAACATAAATATATTTATCTCTGTGTATATATTTACATATATATATGTGTGTGTATATATATATATACATATATATATATATATATATATATATATATATATATATATATATATATATATATATATATATATATATATATATATATATATATATATATATATATATATAATACAGAATGGGACAAGATCGCAAAACATCAAGACAGTGAGGTGATACAAGAAAGAGACAAAACATCCAGATTGACGATACAAAGAAAACACGGACAGACGACAATAAAACTATACGGACAGATAGACGATACAAAGACAGACAGAAAAAAACCAGGACGGATCGTTCGTGGCCCTCTGTTCACCAGTCAAGCTTCTAATTATCAGGCCGAAACTGTAATGATAATTAGAAACTTGATTGATGAACAGAGGGTCACGAATGATCCGTCCTGGTTTTTCCAGTCCATCTTTGTATCGCCTATCTCTCCGTATGTTTTTTATTGCCGTCCGTTGCGTTCTTGTTCCGTTTTGGGGGGATTTATATATAAGCGGCGTACGGATACCTTTTGCTCACCTTGTAAATATGAATATATAAATATATATACTCAAACATACACACACTCATATACAAATATATATATATATATATATATATATATATATAATCCGTATTAAATTAAATCAAAGAAAATGGAGTGTTACTGGTTAATATTTATTTATTAACAAATTGATAATCATTTTTTCCTACAGTTGTTTGCATTTGTACTCATTGAATAAATTGCAAATTTATGCATTAAATTTGCATTTATAAGCTATACACACACACACACACAACTCCACACACACAACTCCATACACACAACTCCACACACACAACTCCACACACACACACAACTCCACCCACACACACACACAACTCCACACACACACACAACCCTCCCACACACACACACACACATATATGCTAATCTACATATGGATGCGTGCATGTTTGTATGTATAACAACTAAAACAACTCCCTCTCAGCGGATTACTTTATAACAAACTTGTTTGAAAAGCAGCGAAATGCGTTTAACACACTTAACGCAACACAAAAATTCTTCCATAGGTTTGTGTTGTTGCGATTTCCTTTTCTTAAGAATTTTTTGTACAATTAATATTTTAATCTCATAAAATCATTCTTTAAATTTAGTCACTGTCTCAAAGATTTTATATACATACATACATACATATACATATCCACTGAACAGGACATTTTACAAGGTTTATAGACAACGGGTAGACTGCAATTATCGAGTGATATTCGAGAGATCGGAAGAGATCACACAGAAGAGTCTGAAAAAGATGAAAAGACAATAGAGCCAAGCAATTCGGACTAAATAGAAGACGAGAACTGAGGAACATGATGACTTGTTA
>NC_142929.1:42446990-42449490 GCF_046866305.1 Octopus bimaculoides | reverse complement strand
AGTAATGTCATATACGTTACCAACAAACATACTGAAGTAATAATAATCGTTGACCTCTACACGCAAACTGTGCTGTCCAATGCCCCCAGTGCAACTTACATAAGCATTTCATGGAGCAGCCATGGTTTGTGCCATTTGACTTGTGCATAATGCAAAAAAAAAATGGCATTAAGACATAAACCTACGTTAAACATCATGTTTGTGGACGATAATTTCATCATGTAGGTGCAGGCATGGCTGCGTGTAAGGAGTTTGCATCTCAACCATGTGGCTTTGGGTCCAATCCCTCTGTGCAGCACCCTTGGCAAGTATCATCTACTATAACTCCCGGTGAGTCGATTTCGTAGACAGAAATTGAAGGAAGACTGCTTCATAGGTGTGTGTGTGTGTGTGTGTGTGTGTGTGTGTGTGTGTGTGTGTGTGTGTGTGTGTGGCCACTGCTTAACAACTGGTGTTGATTTCTTTTTGAGCACATAGTATAGCGGTTCGATAAAAAGCTCGATAGAATAAGTACTTAACTTTAGAAATTGGTACTCTGGTCAATTTGTTCCTCTAAAACCCAACAAGGTGGTGCTCCAGCATGGTAGAAGTTTAAAGATTGAACTAAGTAAAAGAAAAAGACAAAGGCCATGCTGGAAGATCTTTAAAAAAAAAACAGAAAAAAAACAGCAAATATTCTAACAGACTAGTAAACCGAAATCCTGAAGAATACAGAAACAACTATAATAAATATATTATAGAATACGACCAATAATAATGCAAGAAAGTAAAACATATAACATTTAGAAAGTTAAAGAAGTGATTTTTAAATTTTCAAACGCAGGATAATGCTAATAATATAGCCTGAACAGGATAAGCAGAAAAAAAGGGTTGGCGGCAAAAAATCCTGCGTTTGAAAATTTAAAAATCACTTCTTTAACTTTCTTAGACATCTCAACAGTTCTAAAAGCAAACTTCGTTTGTTTGTTTACGTTTATCGTAATTTGAATTTAACATATAACATTTAGTATATAAATCTTAATATATAACAAAATTAACGGAGTGACGAATAGATAGTCAGAAAACCGCATAAAACAACGCAAAATTCGTTGCATTCCACCATAAACTTAAACTAATATTATACTACAGAAATACCTAAACCAAAAATTTCTGTCTCAATAACACACCTCAGGCACGTAAACACGAAAGTAAAAGTGAAAGCTGTAAACTTCGGGACTCCAGCTGTTACATAAGACATACTAGTACAACAGTCGAGGACGCATGGCCTAGTGTTTAGGGCTACACTCACGATATATATATATATATATATAATATTAGGGACAATATTATTATATCCTTATATTCTTATATTATATTATATTATTATATATTATATATTATTATATTATATTATATTATTGATGAGTTCATGAACCTTGGTTCTTTTCCCTAAAACTATATATTTATATATATATATATATACATATATATATATTAATAAATTATAGGGTAGCAAAGAAAATTTTAGAAATTTTATTTACCACCAGTGGTCCAGCGACAGTAAAGAAACAGTCAATAGACTATGTATTATTCATTTGAAATGCAGAGACGCCTATAATAGGACATCTACTCGCTAGAAATAGCAGCAAAAATACTACATACCACAAAAGTTAGGGATAATTTCGAAAGGAAATGAAAAATAAAAACTTTTACCAATCTCTATATATAAATATATAGTTTTAGGGAAAAGAACCAAGGTTCATGAACTCATCAATAATATAATATAATATAATAATATATAATATATAATAATATAATATAATATAAGAATATAATGATATAATAATATTGTCCCTAATATTATTATATATATATATATCGTGAGTGTAGCCCTAAACACTAGGCCATGCGTCCTCGACTGTTGTACTAGTATGTCTAATGTAACAGCTGGAGTCCCGAAGTTTACAGATTGGTAAAAGTTTTTATTTTTCATTTCCTTTCGAAATTATCCCTAACTTTTGTGGTATGTAGTATTTTTGCTGCTATTTCTAGCGAGTAGATGTCCTATTATAGGTGTCTCTGCATTTCAAATGAATACATATATATATATATATATATGTATACTGTTTTATTGACAATGACGACAAAGTTTTGCTTTCTTTTCTCGTACAGCTTTAAAACCCAGGCATCCTGAAAGTTCGAAAACACTCTCAACAGAACTATCATAAATATGAGACTTTAATTGATATTTGTCTTCCTTTGTCAATGTTTCATCTTAACTTATAATACAGTATCTATGCATACACACACACACGCACACACACACACACACACACACACACACAGGTTGGGGGAATTGAGGGAACAATTATATTCATGGCTATCGTCTCATTTGATTCTGATCAGCGTAGTATTTCAAACTCGATCCATGAAATTTCGATTGCTACAAAGGGGAGTACAACACAACTCCAAGGTAAGAGTAGAGCTTATACGAAGCTTACTTTGGAGTTGCGTAGTGCCT
>NC_142929.1:42439490-42441990 GCF_046866305.1 Octopus bimaculoides | reverse complement strand
AATTGTTGTTTTTTTTTGCTTTGCATTTCTACGCTTTTTCAGTCACGTTCTCCATTTGTCTAATTCCATATATTATTTATTTATTTAACTGAGTTTTCTGTGATACAATATATCTTACTCGTGTTATTTGAGTGATTCACACACACACATATACACACATTCACACACACACATGCACATATACAGACACACTCACACACATATGTATGCATGTATGTATATATACAGATATAGGCAAATCAAAAATAAATGCGAAAATACAAACAATAACAGCAAAATTCAAAAGGACGTACACAGTAAATGTGTTAGGTTGACGCTCAATTTAAGATGGAAACCTAAAAAAGATGTGACCGATGTGGCATTGGCACATGTGTGTGTGTGTGTGTGTGTGTGTGTGTGTGTGTGTGTGTGTGCGTGCGTGTGTACACATGTAACCGGTTGGGTGACACCTTGGGTCTCTTCGATATCTCCGGACTGAACAAAGCCTTGTTAGCAGATTTGCTAGACTGAAACAGAAAGAAACCTGCCGTATGTGTGTGCATATCTTTGAGTTTGTGTTTGTCCTCCACCACCACCACCACCGCCTGACAACCTGTGTTCGTTTGTTTACGTCCACGTAACTATGCAAGATAACGAAAGACAAGCTTTTCTTCGGGAAGTCTAGTCCGCTCATCTTCAAAATGCTGCGTACCAGTTTTGACCATACCCCTCCAGGTAGTACGGTCTGTAACCAGTGTTTCAAGTTCACCAGTGGGGATGTTGCAGAGCTTCAGGGATTTCTTGAGATGATCTTTATATTGCTTCTTTGGACCTCCGTGCGGTCGGTTACCCTCTGCTAACTCCCCAAAAAGGACAATCTTGGGTATACGGTTTTCCGGCATCCTGATAACATGCCCCACCCAGCGCAGTTGATGTTCGAGGATCATGCATTCGATGCTGGTCAATTTCGCACGTCACAGGATCTCTGTGTGAGGGATCTTGTCCTTCCAGGTCAGATGAAGAATGCGCAGGAGACAGCGGATATGAAAGGATTCGAGGAGTTTGACATGACGACGATAAAGTGTCCAGGCTTCTGAGGCATACAGAAGCGTGGAAATCTACAACAGCACGATAAACCTCGATTTTCGTGGAGAGATTCAGATCACGATTAAGGAAGACCCTATCCTTGAGACGTCCAAAAGCGGAGGAGGCCTGGTGGATGCGTTTCTGAATTTCGCGGTCAATGACTCCATTGCTTTAGATAATGCTACCCAAATAGGTGAATTTCTCGGTGTTCTTTAACTGGTTGTCTTAGATCGAAAGAGTCACGGGGGTAAACCATTTTTAGAGCATTGAAGGATCTCTGTTTTCTTGGTGTCGAACTGGAGTCCAACCCGACGATAGGCGTTGCACATAACGTCTAGGTTCTGCTGAAGGCTGGTTGGTTCGTGGGCGAGAGCTTCGCAGTCATCGGCATACTGTAATTTGAAGAGAGTGGTGGACTGAATCTTCGCTAGTGATTTTAGTCTCTTCAAGTTGAAGAGACTGCCATCAGGGCGATATCGAATTGGGATGCCATCTTCGGGGTTGAGGTCGTAGCGAGATAGTAAGGTCACAGCCACAAGGAACACATTGAAGAGGATAGGGGCCAGGACACAGCCTTGTTTAACACTTGAACGTTGAAGTAGTCAGACTGATCACCACCCAATGTCATACGTGCTTGCATGCCGTCATGGAACTGGCGTAGCATGGCAAGAAGCTTAGTGGGGCATCCATACCTCTGCAGGACATTCCATAGTAGTGGCGGCTAATAGTATCAAAAGCCTTAGTTAGGTCAATAAAGGCAAATGAGGCATCACGCTGTTGTTCTCGGCACTTCTCTAACAGGAGGCGAGAGACGAAGACCATGTCGATACTGCTACGGTTAGCTCTAAAACCGCATTGAGACTCTGGGAGGATTCCCTCAACGAAGTGGCCAAGAAATCGAGAGAGCAGGACGCGTCCCAAGACCTTGCCTGCAACATCCAGGAGTGAAATACCTCTGCTGTTGTTGCAGTCTGAGCGATCTCCCTTCTTCTTGAAGATGGTGATTATGTCTGCGTGTTTCCAGCGTTCAGGGATCAAGACACTTTTCCAACCGTATAGGATAATCTCATGAAGACGCTGGACAAGAGCAGGACCACCATATTTATAGATCTCCCCCGACACACCATCTGACCCAGGTGATTTCCTGTTTTCTTAAGTAGAAGAGAGGTGTGCGGACTTCCATGAGGGAGGGTTCCGTATCCAGCTAAAGGAGTGGAGGGAGATCAGGGAGCTCATCAATTAGTATGGTGTCTGTAGGATTTATCTTGTCCAACAAGGAGTTGAAGTGTTCTGCCCATCTGTTGCGGATCTGGGTCTTTTCCTTGTAGAGAGTGTTGCCGTCTGAAGATCGTATCCGTGGACCGATCATATATGGATTTGGTTGCAGTGTAATAGTAAAAGGTGTAAAAATCGGTGTTTTATGGTGTTTATACAC
>NC_142929.1:42424490-42426990 GCF_046866305.1 Octopus bimaculoides | reverse complement strand
TTTTGCCCGTCGGTACGTTCTGGGATCAAATTCCACCGAGTTCGACTTTGTCTTTCATCCTTTCGGGGTCGATAAATTAAGTACCAGTGAAATATTGGGGTTAATGTAATCGACTTCACCCTTCCTCCAAAATTTCAGGCATTGTGCTTTTAGTATAAATCATTATTAGTCAATTAGTTAAATATTATTTTCTACTCTAGGCACAAGGTCCGAAATTTTTGGGGAGGGGGACCAGTCGAATAGATCGACCCCAGTACGTAACTAGTATTAATTTATCAACTTCGCAAGTATGAATGGCAAAGTCGAAAGCAGCAGAATTTGAACTCAGAACGTAAAGACACGAAATGCAGCTAAGCATTTCTGCCAGCTCGCCGCCTTAATAATAGGACTTACAAATATATATAACATACAGAAAATTGCACTACTGGGTACTGCACACATTCTACGCAAAACACTTTCAATACAGTAAACATAAGAGCACCACAGCAAACCACAGCACATACCCAAGGCGCACAGAGCTGCGCTCGGTAGTGAAGTGAAAGCACGCTATAAAAATAAAACTACTGAATAATAATAATAATAATAGTAATAATAATAATCCTTTCTACTATAGGCACAGGGCCTGAAATTTTGTGGGAAGAGATTAGTCGATTACATCGACCTACTCCAGTATTTCACTGGTACTGAATTTATCGACTCCGAAAGGATGGAAGGCTAAGTCGACCTCAGCGGAATTTGAACTCAGAACGTAAAGACAGACAAAATACCGCTATGCATTTCGCCCGGCGTACTAACGTTTCTTATTTCTTTATTGCCCACAAGGGGCTAAACATAGAGGGGACAAACAAGGACAGACAAAGGGATTAAGTCGATTACATCGACCCCAGTGCGTAACTGGTACTTAATTTATCGACCACGAAAGGATGAAAGCAAAGTTGACCTAGGCGGAATTTGAACTCAGAACGTAACAGTAGACGAAATACCGCTAAGCATTTCGCCCGGCGTGCTAACGTTTCTGCCAGCTCGCTGCCTTAAGTGGTTAAATATTTAACCAACTAACTAATCCATCTTTTGTTTAACGTGTTGGATTAACAATCAACCGGTTGCTTGTTAGTCAAAGCTCTTCCGTGACTATTCGAGACCTTTTTCAGTGACCCGTAACTCCCTGCTCACTCTGAGAGACACGGCTCATTGAAAAGATTGCGAACAGCAACGAAAGAAATTAGGCAGACAAGCAAACGATTGATTGTTTAACCAACCCATTAAACAAACGATTGATTAGTTAGTTAGTTGGTTAGATATTTAACTAATTGATTAATAATAAAGAAATGAAGTTTAACCTGTGCGTGTGTTATTATAATTGGCGTAATGACTCTCGCACGACATAACAAAATTAACTAATTCTTCTTTTTAAGAGAGTATGGTAATTTGATTTGGTGGAGATTTGACTGCAGTTTCTAGCAAGTGGACGCTCATATAGAGCGAGTATGGGCGACTTTTGCGAGAAGCAGCCACATAAGACATAGCACATCATCAGACGAGTCGCACTACTAAAAATATTTTAATAACCATATTGTTATACTTGGGGATAGTCATCTTTTGCCGATTAAACACACTGACTATTTATTTGAGCTTCACTTTAGCTTTATTATTATTATTGTTATTATTATTAGTTTATTTGTTAAAGTTCTTTCGTCACTCGTTCCGTGCTTTCTGTCCCACGTGTCTCCTCTTGTCCTGTCATATTCCATTCTGATAAACGTTATTTTCTGCGTAAAATTAGGCATACCAGTCAAAATGACCTGCAGACTGCAGTCTGCCCATGACTAGTATAAAAGATCCTTCTTTTTCCTGTCCGTGTAAACTGACCTATCTCCAAAGGTCATAACTATCATGTCTTTCAATGGGGTAGTAGATATTGTCTTACCACTTTTATATATATAAATATATATATATATACAACTTTAAGGTAGAAGAATTTAAGAGCGATTTGGCTGTTTTTTCTAGCGGATCGAATGACCATGTAGCAGGTCACTCGCTATCTCGTGTGAGTTAATGTTTGTTCTCAGAGGAAGGCGGCGAGCTGGCAGAATCGTTAGCACGCCGGGCGAAATGCTTAGCGGTATTTCGTCTGTCTTTACGTTCTGAGTTCAAATTCTGCCGAGGTCGACTTTGCCTTTCATACTTTCGGGGTCGATTAAATAAGTACCAGTTATGCACTGGGGTCGATATAATTGACTTAATCCGTTTGTCTGTCCTTGTTTGTCCCCTCTGCGTGTAGCCCCTTGTGGGCAGTAAAGAAATAAGAATCGTTAGCCCGCCGGGCGAAATGCTTAGCGGTATTTCGTCTGTCTTTATGTTCTGAGTTCAAATTCCGCCGAGGTCGACTTTGCCTTTCATCCTTTCGGGGTCGATAAATTAAGTACCAGTTGCGTTATGGGGTCGATCTAATCGAATGGCCCCTTCCCCCAAAAATTTCGGGCCTTGTGCCTAGAGTAGA
>NC_142929.1:42161990-42184490 GCF_046866305.1 Octopus bimaculoides | reverse complement strand
GAATAGTTACTCAGTTAATAGTTATTGTGATAGACAGAACACACAATTACTGTCTATATCTTCAGTAGGAATTATTTCTTTTATGATTAGAAGGCAGAATGTATGTGTGTGTCCTCTGTGTGTGTGTGTGTGTGTGTGTGTGCGTACATGCGCGCTCATGTGTACAAATAACAAGGTTGCTTTGCAACCCTGTGGTTTTTGGGTTCAATCCCACAGCATGGCACTTTGGACAAGTGTCTTTTACTATAGCCCCAGGTTGACCAATATTTTGTAAGTGAATCTGGTAGATGGAAACTGTGTGGAAGCCCATAATGTGTGTCTACCAACCATCACTTGACAACATGTGTTGGTTTGTTTGCATCCCCATATTTCCTTGTGGTCAATCATGTTTTCATGAAAGATTAGAAATGAATGACATTGTATGATAATAACACTTGCTGTGTGTGTGTGAAAAGCAAATACGCATGCACATACACGCATATATACACAGGCACACATATACACACACTCAGACACAGCTCATACACCCCCCCCACACACACACATATACACGTATACATATGCCATGATGTTTGAAAAGGCCTGCGTTTTTCCTTTGCCATTTTGTTTACCTTCAGTATTTTTTCTCCTTCACCAGTTTTTCATTGCCATTTTGTTTCCTCAATGTCCAGCCTAGCTTTTGGAAGATGAGTGAATGCACAAGACATTAGAAACATTTCCGTCTCTTATTTATCCATTTCCAGAGCAACAAACTAATATGTTTATTATTTACCTCATTTTTGTATTGCATTATTTGCAGACTTTGCACCTTACACACACACACACACACACATTTACCGCTGCTGTCAGCTTTTATCTCGTATCTAAGTATTTTTTCTTCTCTGTTGAACGCTTCCTTGATGGTGATACTGTTGATGACTCTGTAGACCAATTCTTGCATAGAAGAGTTGATAGCATTTAAATATATATATATATATATATATATATATATACACACACACACTAAGGGGTTCTTTCAGATTCCATCTACCAAATTCACTCACAAGGCTTTGGTTGACTTGGGGTTATGGTAGAAGACATTGCCCAAAGTGCCACTTGAAAATAACTGGAACAGTTTGGTTAATTAACTAACATGTTCTCATCTACTCATCATATATGAACTTAACAAAAGGTTTCTATATATAATTACGATGGAAGGCTTTAGATTTGAATAAGAACACTTAATAATAGATGGTTTTGTAACATTTTTAACATAAAACTAGAGGTGGTCTAAAGTAGGTTGCCATCGAAAGGGTTAAAGTAAGCTACTTGACTTTTTCATAGAATATATATATATTATATGTTGAAATAACACCATACTCTGTTTATAAATAGTGCAAACATCATGAAATAAACAGAAATATCCTAGACATGTACTAGCAATACTGAATCAGCGCACTTGTTTCAAAACAATTTTCATTTTATCATCATTAAGTGCTAATATACACATAATGTATAGATGCTATTTTTTTAACAATCACAATCTTATATCCCGAGCGTTATACTAATACATCCATTTGTTGTTTACACCACCTGTCTTCGTCTGTTGTTTTTTCGTGAATTCTCCCGTATATATATATATATATATATATATATATATATATATATACATGCATATATATATATATATATATATATAAATATATATATATATATATATATGTATGTATACATATATGTATATATACATGTACGTATATAAACATATATGTGCCGGTGGCACGTAAAAAGCACCATCTGAGCGTGATCGTTACCAGTGTTGTCTTACTGGCACTTGTGCCGGTGGCAAATGAACGAAACGTTCGAGTGAGGTCACTGCCAGTACCACTGGACTGACTCCTGTACAGGTGACGCATAAAAAAAGACCATTTCAGCGTGGCCGTTGCCAGTACCGCCTGACTGGCCCTCGTGCCAGTGCCACGTAAAAGCACCCACTACACACTCAGAGTGGTTGGCGTTAGGAAAGGAATCCAGCTGTAGAAACTCTTCCAGATTGGAGTCTGGTGTAACCATCTGGTTCATCAGTCCTCAGTCAAATTGTCCAACCCATGCTAGCATTGAAAGCGGACGTTAAATAATGATGATGATGATGATGTATATATATATGTGTATGTGTGTATGTATGTATATATATATATATATATATATATATATATATATATATATATATATATATATATATATATATGTATGTATATGAGTATATATATATATGTGTGTGTGTTTGTATATATATATATATATATATATATATATATATATGTATATATATGTATATAGGTATATATATATGGATATATATATGTATATATCTATATGTATATATATATATATATATATGCATATATATATGTGTGTGTATATACATATATATATAAGTATATATATATATGTGTATGTATATATATGTGTGTGTGTGTGTGTATATATATATATATGTGTGTGTGTATATATATGTGTGTGTGTGTGTGTATATATATGTGTGTGTGTGTGTATATATATATGTGTGAGATAAAGCAATTAAGAGTATGAAGACCGGGAAAGCCCCCGGCCCATCAGGAATCACTGCAGAGATGCTCAAAATATCTGGCAGTGTTGGCTATAGCCTAGTCACCCGTATTACGAACCAGGTGATACACGAAGGAGTCATACCCTATGACTGGTGTAGCAGCATCATAGTCAACTGCTACAAAGGTAAAGGGGACGCTTTAGATACAAATAATTACAGAGGCATCAAGCTGTTAGATCAGGTTATGAAAGTTACAGAGAGGGTCATAGCCCAACTAATTAGGGAGCGAATCAATTTAGATGAGATGCAGTTTGGGTTCGTGCCAGGTAAAAGCACTACTGATGCCTTATTTCTAGTGAGACAGTTGCAAGAGAAATACCTAGCCAAGGATAAACCTCTGTACCTGGCTTTCGTTGACATGGAGAAAGCCTTTGACAGGGTCCCCCGATCCCTTATCTGGTGGTCAATGAGGAAACTTGGGATAGAAGAATGGCTAGTGAGAGCTGTGCGAGCCATGTACAGAGATGCGGCCAGTAAGGTGAGGGTTGGAAATGAGTACAGCAATGAATTCCGGGTAGAGGTAGGGGTCCACCAAGGTTCCGTCCTCAGCCCCCTATTATTTACCATAGTCCTCCAGGCAATCACAGAGGAGTTCAAGACAGGTTGCCCCTGGGAGCTCCTCTATGCTGATGACCTTGCCCTAATTGCGGAGTCACTATCAGAACTAGAGGAGAAGTTTCAGGTGTGGAAGCAAGGTCTAGAATTGAAGGGCCTTAGAGTCAACCTAGCTAAAACCAAAATCCTAATAAGTAGGAAGGTAGATAAAACACAAACCCCTTCAGGTAGATGGCCCTGCTCAGTATGTAGAAAAGGAGTAGGTAGTAACTCTATAAGATGTACCCGGTGCAAGCTATGGACACATAAGAGGTGCAGCAACATCAAAGGCAGGTTAACTAGCAAGTTAGTTTTTGTTTGTGGCAGATGTTCAGGTGCAATAAAGACTGCAAACAAACAGGAAACAACTTCTATCTCATTCCAGGGTGAAAAACTAGAGGTAGTCGATAGCTTCCGCTATCTGGGCGACCAAGTTAGTAGTGGGGGTGGGTGCGCTGAAAGTGTAGCTGCTAGAATAAGAATAGCCTGGGCAAAGTTTAGAGAGCTCTTACCCCTGCTGGCGACAAAGGGACTCTCACTCAGAGTAAAAGGCAGACTGTATGACGCATGCGTACGAACAACCATGCTACATGGCAGTGAAACATGGGCTGTAACTGCTGAGGACATACGTAAGCTCGCAAGGAATGAAGCCAGTATGCTCCATTGGATGTGTAATGTCAATGTGAATACCCGTCAGAGTGTAAGTATCTTGAGAGAAAAGCTGAACATTAGAAGCATCAGTTGTGGCGTGCAAGAGAGACGATTGCGCTGGTATGGACATGTGGTGAGAATGGAGGAGGATAGCTGCGTGAAAAAGTGCCACACCCTAACAGTTGAGGGAACCCGTGGAAGAGGTAGGCCCAGGAAGACCTGGGCTGAGGTGGTGAGGCAAGACCTTCGTACATTGGGCCTCACCGAGGCGATGACTACGGACCGAGACCTTTGGAAATGGGCTGTGCGTGAGAAGACCCGGCAAGCCAAGTAAGATCGTTGCCAGTGCCCCTGGACTGGTTCTTGTGCGGGTGGCACATGAGATGCACCATTTTGAGCGTGGCCGTTGCCAGTACCGCCTGACTGGCTCCTGTAGGATTTTCGAGCGAGATCGTTGCCAGTGCCCCTGGACTGGCTTGTGCGGGTGGCACATAAAAGACACCATTTCGAGCGTGGCCGTTTTCGTGCGGGTGACACGTAAAAGCACCCACTACACTCTCTGAGTGGTTGGCGTTAGGAAGGGCATCCAGCTGTAGAAACTCTGCCAAATCAGACTGGAGCCTGGTGTTGCCATCCGGTTTCACCAGTCCTCAGTCAAATCGTCCAACCCATGCTAGCATGGAAAGCGGACGTTAAACGATGATGATGATGATGATGATGATGATGTGTGTGTGTGTGTATATATATATATATATATATATATGTACATATCGACAAACTTACCAGACAATCTTAAGAACCTCACATATCTCTTCCACTCTGCTAAGACATTTACTAAATATACTTTCTGGCACTCTCCAAGCTAACAGGATTTGGCATCTGAGGTTTTATCCTCTAAATGTATTTCCCTGACATTGTAAACACATGATAAAAATACAGATAAACTATTTCTATCAACACATAATTTAACAAACCTTTTATGGGTTACGGGGTTTTTATACATCCATGGTCAGAGTGTCTTGGGTTTTTTGGGGTTTTGTTTGTCAAATTGATGGAACAATTGTTTAAATTTTTTTTTTCTTTTCATATAGTCAGATGTATTCCTATTGTTTAATAAGTCAGGCACAGGTATACCTGCATGGTTAAGAAGTTTACTTCCTAACCTCATAGTCTCAGGTTCAGTTTCACTACATTGAAGCCCTTGAAAGAAACTCATCGTGTGTTTGTGTGTGTGTGTGTGTGCATGCATGCGTGCGTGTGTGTTTGCGTGCGTGCATGCGTGTTTGCATGCATGTCTTTTTGTTTATACAGTACATGGCTTTTGCAAAGGAATATTCCTTTCTAATATTCTGTGAAAACACGTCTAGTCATGGGGAAATGTTAGCTGCCTTGGAAACAGAAAAGGACGAGCAACACAAAGGACATCTGGCTGTCTCTTTATTGGTTTCAGTCATTTGACTGCTGCCATGCTGGAGCACCGCCTTTAGTCAAGCAAATCAACCCCCAGGACTTATTCTTCGTAAGCCTAGTACTTATTCTATCGGTCTCTTTTGCCGAACCGCTAAGTTATGGGGACGTAAACACACCAGCATCTGTTGTCAAGTAATGTTGGGGGGGGGGGACAAACACAGACACACACACACACACACACACACACACACACACACACATATATATATATATATGCATATATACGACAGGCTTCTTTCAGTTTCCGTCTACCAAATCCACTCACAAGGCTTTGGTCGGCCCGAGGCTATAGCAGAAGACACTCACCCAAGGTGCCACGCAGTGGGACTGAACCCGGAACCATGTGGTTGGTAAGCAAGCTACTTATCACACAGCCACTCCTGTGCCTCGGCTGTAGAAAATTTATCTCAATATATTCTGTCCAGTTCATGCAAGCTTGGAAAAGTGAATGTTAAAATGATGATGAATAAAATTCATTGCTCAATCACACTGAGATAAAGAGCACTATCTGACTATGTGTCTTGCTTGGTAGTACAATAGAATAAACAATAGTGAGGTCAGTACTTATGAATACATACATAGTCTGTAATTTGACATCTTAACTAGAAACCATTGTATCTCACACTTGGCCAAGATAAATTCCACAGAATCAACTGCATCAATACCAATGTGAGGATATATTGCTAACAATGAAACAGAAAATGGCATATAAATCTAGTTTTTGTCACGACGCAATTTAAATTTGAAATTAATTTCTCAGAGAATGATATGGAAATAAAAATAATCAATTAAAATTTTTTAAAAATAAAGAATAAATGAAAAGATGAAGATTAAAATGCGTTTTTTTTTTTTTTTTAATTAAAACGGATTTGGAGATGATAGAAGAAAAAAAGAGGAACTAGGAAAAAAAAAATAATAATAATAATACAGAGAAAAATAAAGTCAATAAAAATAACACTGAAGAAAATGAAGGAAGAAGTTGTAAATGACAAAGCGAGTGAAGAAGATAAAGTGAGTAACAAGGTAGCAATGCCATAAAATTTTAATATAAAACTATTCACTATTATTAGAGACAAAAAGAAGTACTTCATTTGCAATTCTCATATCTGATTTTCACTATGAAAATGAAAATAAAAAATAAAACCATAGGGATATTAAAATATTTCAAAAATCTTAGGAGTTTACTTAAATCCATTTTCTATGGGATTCAATATCAAATAATACTTCAGAACAGCACAAAATCTCGGGGAAAAAAGCCTAATCAACAAATCCTTTGTTCTTCCACAATTTTGAGTTAAGAAGATTTTGTCTTGGTAGAATTGGCTTTATCAAATTAGATAACCTTCAGTGATGTGGAATGAAGTGTTTTTTCGGCAATATTTTTGCTTCTTCATTTTTTTATCTATTTATTTATTCTTATTTCTTTTTTTTTTTTTTTTATTTCTTCTTATTTCTTTATTTTTTATTTATTTCTTCTTGTCTATTTATTTATTTATTTATTTTTCTTGTTCATAAATATGCAATAGAATTGTGCAGATAAAAGAATTTAACCATGTATGGCTGTAGAATAATTTTGACACAAAATAGCCAACTATTTTGCTTTCGATTTACAAAACAGTTTCAGTATAAAATAAATAAATAAATAAATAAATAAATAAATATAATAGAAATAAAAAAAAAGTTTTAAAAAATCAAGACAGTCTGTTGCGGAAAGAAGCCAGTAGTTGTAATATGTAGAATTAAAAACAGAATTTTCAATAAGAGTTGTTATTTTGTTTGTTTGTTTGTTTGTTTTAAATCAGTCACACAAAAGAACTTATTGTATAGATAATCACTTCACTGAATTTCTCTGAAAAATCAGATTTCTGAAAGTTGCTATGACTGTTACTGTTCTGCTCCAAAAAGGATATATGCTGCAGTGCTATCCTTTAAGAATTATACATTAGTTGCAGGATGATAAATGATATTTCATTTTTAAGCATTTACACATTAAACATTGCTTCATATTGACATTTCAATATCCAATTTTTATTTTGGAACAGATAATGAGGCCTTCTCAAAACTGCACAAACAGAGTACACCACATAATATACAAGCATGAAAGAGTGTATATGTGTGTGTATGCACATATATATGTATGTATAAATGTATGCATGTATGTATGTATGCATGTATGTATGTGTGTGTGTGCATGTACGAGTGTGTGCATGTGTGAGTGTGTGTGTATGTATATATGTGTATGTATGTATGCATGTATGTATATATGTGTGTGTATGTATGTATGTATGTATGTATGTATGTAGCTATCTGTGAGTGTGATAAACACAATACAATAGCTATGATATTAAGACACTGGTTTACTAGCTGTGTCTTCTGATAGCCAGATTAAGACATTAACTCAGTTCTATTCTTTTTCAAGAAATAAGAAGTTTGGGTAAGATCATCTGCCATCAAACTCAAGGGTCACCAGCTCAAGACATGAACAACTTTGGCTATCTAGAGAGTCATCTTATAACCAGCACTAAAATAATCCATAATTGCAAAATCCAACATCATTTGAAATATGCAAGAAATGCCTTTGGGCGTCTGTGAATATAAATTTTTCAGAGCTGAAACAACTGAACTGAATCTATCCCTGCTTTCCAGTACAAATCAGAAGCCTGGATCATCTACTGACTTAATTGAAGCTCTTCCACCGGCATTACATTTACACCATTCTAAAGATCAACTGAGACAACTTACTTACTTACTTTACTTTTACTTGTTTCAGTCATTTGACTGCGGTCATGCTGGAGCACCGCCTTTTAGTCGAGCAAATCGACCCCAGGACTTATTCTTTGTAAGCCTAGTACTTATTCTATCGGTCTCTTTTGCCGAACCGCTAAGTTACGGGGACGTAAACACACCAGCATCGGTTGTCAAGCGATGTTGGGGGGACAAACACAGACAAACACACACATATATATATATATATACATATATATACGACAGGCTTCTTTCAGTTTCCGTCTACCAAATCCACTCACAAGGCTTTGGTCGGCCCGAGGCTATAGTAGAAGACACTTGCCCAAGGTGCCACGAACTATAGAACCAACATTTGGTTTTCTTAAAGAAGCAAATACCACCATTTGAAAACTGCTTTCGATAAACAGGATGTATGTTTGAAATGGAAGTCAGGTGATTCCACAAGCTAATTCTCTACAGTCAGCAGAGAGAGGGGAACTGAACAAGAAGGGAACAGCTGAATCACTTTAAGAATGTCATAAAAGCAATACAAGAAAAAGAAAATTAACATTAAAGTTAACAACCAGGAGGGTTCTGCTCCTGACATGACAACCTCCAGGCTCATTCATCAAGAAATGGACCAGCTTGAATGATTACACAGAGAAGTTTGTCAGGATGAACCCAACTGTCAAAAACCATTCACCACTCTATAATGAGTTACTCTCACTGTTAGAAAAACTGTGCCTAGGATAAGATTTATTAATTACCTATTCATGCTCGCTAATAGCCTCTGGTCTGGAAGACCACCATCTTTCATTTCAAAGAATTGTTCTGTGTGTGTGTGTGTGTGTGTGTGTGTGTGTGTGTGTGTGTGTGTGTGTAGGTGCAGGTTGGGCTAACCAATACTTCCTGAGTGAATTTGGTTAAGGGGAAACTCTATGAAGCCCATCTTGTATGTGTATAAGAGTGCATGTGTGTGAGAGTGTGTATGTGTGTGCACATATGTTTTCATGAATGTTTACTGTCTGTATGCAAGGATGACCACATATTTACTTAGCTTGACATGTCTTCTCAAGCACAGCAAACTGTCAGAAGTTTCACTCCCCTGTCGTCCCCTCCGTGAGGCCCAACATCTGAAGATCCTTTCACCACTGCATTCAACATCTTTCTAGGTCTACCCCTTCCACATCATGTTCCCTCCACAGTTAGAGCTTGACACATCTTGATGAAACTGTCTTCATTCATATGCATTACATGACCATATCAGTGCAGTCTTCTCTCTTGCACACTATGTCTGATGTCCCATATACCCAGTTTTTCTCTCAAATCACTTACACTCTATTGCATATGCACACTGATGTTACCCATCCAGCAGAACATACTGGTTTCATTTCTTTCAAAACTTCACATGTCCTCAACAGTCGCAGCATTAAAACTGAAGAAAGAAATACAGAAATCTAATAATAGTATCTAAATCAGTGTTTCCAAGCCTGATTTCTATATTTGTCCTCCATGTATAATAAGACAGAAGCAGTCTGTATACAACATAATTTATTGCAAATTATTAACTGCCTTATATTAATTTAACCTTATCAGTGTTAAAATAAAGCAGCAAATTTGAAGAGTCATTTGAGCATCAGATAAAATACCTTGCAGTATTTGTTCTTATATCTGAGTTCAAATTTTGGCTAAGGTCAATTTTGCCTTTCTTCTCCTTGGCATCAATAAAGTACCAGTCTAACATTAGTCAAGATGCTTTACGGTAGATGCTCTGGCTCTTAGCATACTAATGGCATTGTCTCGATAACACAGGTATTAAACTGAACCAACCCTTGACTTTCCTTTGGCTAGCATTGGTGGAGTGGTGAGGGTAGATTAGCATGCATAGGCATAAAAATATTGGTCAGCACCTTGGAAAGAAACTTCCCAAGTTTAAAGAAAATTTTCAATTGTATTTAATTTCAGAAATTTTAGGAGTGAATTAAAATCTGTGTGTTACCTTTTTCTTCTAATCACTCTGGAAGATATCAATAAAATAGGTACCAGTTGTATACAAAGATCAATTTAATTAAATATACTATATTTACTCAATTATAAGTCACACTATTTTATAGTTGATTTTAACTGAAAAAAACTGGGGTGCAACTTATACACAGGACAAAACTAAAACTATAACCCTTTAGTATTTAAACCAGCCATATCCGGCCCAAATATTCTGCTGGTTTTATGTTCAAACTAGCCAGATCTAGCCTCTCATACATACCCTACAATGTCATTCTAAAGGTAAACAACCACATCATCGAAATCTTGAAGCTATGAGATAATGCATGATTAATTCAAAACAATGTGAATAAATAAGTATCACATTTGACAGAGTAATCTGAATGCTAAAGGAATAAAGGGAAAATATTTTATACCAAGATTTAATACATTAGAGGTGTAGCTTATACACAAGTGTGATTTATACACAAATGTATACAGTACTTCCCCTTTCAAAAATATAAATGGCAGTTATTATTTTAAAGCTTGTTTAAGAATAACAAGAGAACATTTACTAATTCAATAGTCAGAGTAGAGTCAAATTTATTATTAAGGTGGTGTTGACTGGGGTTTCAAGTTTTGCTTAGCAGCTTACTTCAACCAGTTGTTGAATAAACCATTAGGCAAATTAGAAGTCCCAGTTAACACAAAACTAATAATGTATTGATTTTGTCACACAAAACTAATAATGTATTGATTTTGTCTACCACTCGCTCAATGTTTGACAAGAAATGTTGATTCTACCAGAAGAAATAACAGCCAAATCTCCCTCACTTCACACTACAAAGTCCTTTTTTTAAAAAGACTGAAAAGGACATTGTATAATGTAGTCCTTGATGTACTTCGTCTGGAAAAAAGATGTTGACCATAGCTGAAATGCTTTGGGTCATAGGCTTCTATAATCTTGATTGGGGATGATCAGGAGTTAAAAAGGAACTAGAATAACTACAGTGAAATCTCTGTGATAACTTTATCAAGGAAAAAAAAAGAAGCATTGTGTGAATACTATCAGAATGACACAGAGAAAAATAGCTTGTCGACAAATAAAGAAATTTTCTGTATGTCAAATATCTTCTGTGTGGCTTTTAGAGAAACATTCCCATAAAGAGAATATTGTTAAAAACATTAAAAGAAAATAAATGAATGAGAAATACAGGTCATGCAAAACACATAATGAACAATGAAGGAAAGAGCTTTCTATAATAAGATGTACTGGTGAAATATAATATGGAAAACATATGTTATTTGTCTAGAGAATGAATGTTTACAAAAAGAACAGAAGAGAAAAATAAACTCGTTACAAATGTTCTCCAAAGACAGCTAATCAAACTTTCACTGCAAAGTTTTCAGAGTTAAAAATTTTATATTATTAAAAGTAACATAAAATAAATACTGAAAAAAAAATCAATAAAATAACCAGTGATCCAACATTATTTGAAAAGAGAGACAGACAGACAGAGAAAGTAAAATATATTTTGATACAGAAAAGTAGATACGTGTTCTAATTTGCAGACCAGCTTTGTACCAGGGTATATAATTTCAAGAAAGCCACAGACTATATGACTTTTGGATAAATAAATTGCCATCTAAATTACGCAAAAATGAAAATAACACTGATTTCTCAATTTAACAGATATTATATATGTATCAAAATTACATTAAAATATCTTGAAATACTAAAGAGTACATTTATTCAATAAAATCGCCATAGATAGATAGTTAGATTCTTCTTTATGCATAAGGTCAAAATCAGTCAGAGAACCTTTCTATCTTTCTGTATTTGAAAATCACATTGAATTGAGAGTAATCTAACAAGGTCACATTAAATAATTTTATTATATATGTATGAAAATGTAATTAAGTTTATTGTAAAAAAAATATATAATTATAAATATTTGTAAACTGACTTTTTTTTATAACTTTGCATAATCATTATAGTTAACAATTGAGAAATTTTTTGTAGAAAATCTTGACTTTTTCCAAAAGATGGTACACCAGGTTTTAAAAGCAGCAGTTTTGGACTCGACAAAAAGAGTAAGTTCATAATTTACAAGAGATTTAATTGGATCAAGAGGGTGAAAGCTGATTGAAGGTAGTATTGTTAATATGTAGTTAAAAATGTCCCAGAATTTTTTACAGCAAGAATATATTTGGAATGAAGAAAGTTCTAGGGAGTGTCAGTTTGGGGAATGTAGGATGGCATTTAATGTTAAGTACTTTGGTTTTACAGAAAGAAACCAAGTGTGAGAAATTTGAAAGAGAGAAGCAGCTAGAACAAGTATATTTGAAGACAGACAAAATGCAGCCAAGTCAGCAAGCTCTGATGAACAAAGTCTATGAGACCAACATTTGAAGAGGTACAGGAAGTACACAGTATAATGATCACAAAAATAGCTTTCAACTGCTTCTACTGCTGCTGCTGATGATGATGATGATGTTTAACCTTTTAGTGTTTAAACCGGCCATATCCAGCCCAAATATTCTACATGTTTTATATTCAAACTGGCCATATCTAGCCTCTCACACCTAACCTACAGTGACATTCTAAATATAAACAATCATATCATTGAAACCTCAAAGCTATAACATAATGCATGATTAATTCAAAACAATTTGAATGGAAAAGTATTACATTTAACAGTGTAATCTGAACACTAAAGGGTTAATCCCAGCTCAACCCAATTAGGCAAACTTTAGATCAAAATTATTCCAGCCATGACCAGCCTGTCTTGTTGCACATCACCATCTATGTGTCATCATTTATTTAAAATAATAGGGAGTAATTTGAGAGAGATTTGACTGTTATTCTTAGTAGGTTGAGTAACTATGTAGAGGTGTTGAGGTTCTCTCATGGAGTCCAAAGTATCAGGGCTTAAAGGAGTACAGCATCCGATATGAGAGGAGTTCTCTTCAGCGAAGCAAATTTATAAGTTTTGGAAATGGTCAACAGATGTTTAAGAGCGTAATAGTTCTCACTTTTAAAATAAACTATGCACATATACATACATGCAAACGCATGCATGCATACATACAAGCACACATATAATTGAATGTTTTATGTTTTATTTAAATTACAAAAACACAGCTATGTGAATACCATTATAATCAGATTGATTGAAATTCATTCAACCAATTTCAGTTTTGTGAAAGTTGTATAAAAGAGCATGTATATTGGAATTCAATAGTAGAGATCACTTACAGAAATTAACCTCTACAGAATTAACTTCAATATCAATTAAATCTTGGTATTCTCCACACAATTCTTTACATAACAAATTGATTATTTCTTACAAGTTGTTAACAAGAGTGAATATCTTTCTTTTTTTTTTTATCTATTTATGCAATTAGAAAAGAAATTCCTGACATTGTTTTAATAGCTATTACTGTTGTTGTTGTTGTTGTTTTATTTTTGTTCAAGGGATTTTTAACAAAATTATTATTCAGTCTAAGAAAGGAAGGGAAGCATCCATGATTATGACAAGCCCCTTTTTCACACCAGTGAAATTAATGTCATTAATGTTTAATGTCAACAGCTGTAAGTTGATGCTTGTTGGGAAAACACAACAAGGAAGCCCCCACATGGTTACTCAATTTGCTAGAAATAGCAACCAATTCACATATTACATCCAATCCTCTTAAAAAAAGAAAGAGTGAGTTTCAAAAACTAAGAAATAGTGGTCATGGCTAAAATGCTCTTAACGTGGACCTGCTCAACAGGAGCTCACCTGCAGCTGAATAACAATATGAACAGGGAATTGTTTCAGAGAATAGTAATTTAGTGGGAGAAAA
This sequence comes from Octopus bimaculoides, assembly GCF_046866305.1. Taxonomy (NCBI): domain Eukaryota; kingdom Metazoa; phylum Mollusca; class Cephalopoda; order Octopoda; family Octopodidae; genus Octopus; species Octopus bimaculoides. The sequence continues at coordinate 42,170,614 of NC_142929.1, read as the reverse complement.
GGTAAAGTTAAGTACTAAAGTGCATGGTTTGTGGAGTAAGAAACACTTGGGAGGCAACTGAACTTGAAAGGAGACAGAATACAGTTCAGAGAATTATGCACCATTATAGAAGAAAAATTGCTATTTGCATAATGTACAGTGAGATCCACAATGATGATTTGCATTTGATCCTGCTGGTATGTATTAAGAATATATATATTCAAATCATCATTTCAGATCTCAATTTAAATAATGCCATTAACAATTTTTATAGACTGGCAAATATAAGCACTGATCAGAAAACAGTTTTCTTTGTTAAAATTATAAACAAAGCCAATGGTTTGTTTAGACTCAAAGGACTAGGTACAACAAAATATAACATGCCAAAACACTGGTGTCCCAAAATCCCTTGTGCTAATGAGCTGAATGTGTTATGAATATACTGTCATTGTAAAAGAAGTTACTCTCCTGTGACAGACACAACAGCAACTAACATATTTTGTGTTTGAATTTGCCAGAACATATTAAGAACTATGCACACCTTTTCTTTTTTGTAGAGACTGAGAGAGAAAACAGTAGACTACTAATTATAGAGTGTTGATATATGAATCTTTGCTAATCAACTGGATGGCTTCTGATGCAGTCAAGAATGCTTGTGTGCATCACATGCACCATCCCAGATATGTGAGCAGTTCTCTAATCTTATTTAAACCAGATTTTTATAGACAATCAACAACTGAAGTATTTTCTGATCCTGAAAAGGAATCTAACACTAGAACACAGTTTTAGAAATCTTATAAACATGAGATCATGTGATCAACATGAAAAACCAAAGACTATAATACTTAGCCATTGTAACAAAAATGAGGGATTTACCTGTGACTTATTCATGAGTAAGAATCATGTAAAGTTGAGAGACTGTTTCTTTGAGTGATATATATATATATGTGTGGTGAGAATCAATGAGGATAGCTGAGTGAAAAGTGTCACACACTAGCAGTTGAGGGAAGCTGTGGAAGAGGTAGACCCAGAAAGACCTGGGATGAGGTGGTGAAGCATGACCTTCGAACATTAGACTTCACTGAGGCAATGACTATTGACTGAGACCTTTGGAAATATGCTGTGCTTTAGGAGACCCAGCAAGCCAAGTGAGACCATAACTCGTGGGCTTTGCCAGGGGTGTAGCCAGCCCACTTATGCGTACCTTTCCTTCACTGAACACTAAACTCTGCTTGCGAAGACCTGTTGAGGCAAGTGAAATCGAAATCGAACCAAATTCGACGACTAGCACCCATGCCAACCTTTCCTTCATTGGCCACTAAACTCTGCTTGCAAAGACCTGTTGGGGCAAGTGAAATCGAAATTGTAACTGAACCAAATTCGATGACTGGCACCCGTGCCAGTGGAGCACTAACAGCACCATCCGAGCGTGATCATTGCCAGAGCAGCTGTCTGGCTTCCGTGCCAGTAGCACGTAAATAGCACCATTTGAGCATGTTCGTTACCAGCATTACCTTACTGGCACTTGTGCCGGTGACACATGAAAAGACATTTGAGCGAGGTTGTTGCCAGTGCCGCTGGACTAGCTCCTTTGCAGGTGGCACGTAAAAAACATCATTCGAGCGTAGCCGTTAACTTCTCTAGTTAACACTCTCAAACTTTGAGAGTGTTAACTGGAGAAAATAAAGTGAAGTTATCACTTTGGTTGCGTCCCCCACCAACATCACTTGACAACCAATGCTGGTGTGTTTACGTCCCTGTAACTTAGCGGTTCGGCAAAAGAGACCGACCGAATAAGTACTAGACTTACAAAGAATAAGTCCTGGGGTCGATTTCCTCGACTAAAGGCAGTGCTCCAGCATGGCCACAGTCAAATGACTGGAACAAGTAAAAGAGCAATACTAACTATATATTATACAAAGTAGTTTTTATCAACCACTTCCATCAAGATACATATATCTAGGCAATGTACTTCGTTATTTTAGCTACAGGTGTAACTCTAGCATGTTTGTTAAAGATTTCACTTTTTGTGTACACAGTGCTTGCACTCTGCATCCAAAACAAAGATCCTTCTCGGATGCTATAGCACTCAGGAAGTTCCTGCTACTAATCAGTCTTGACTATGTCCACTATAAAGACTTTTACTAAGACACATTATTCCTTATTTCAAAACATTTATAAGATATCCAACAAAATATACAAAGAATTAGTTTGAAATATAGGAATAAAGTCTAATTTCTAAATGTCTGAAATGTTCATTTATGAAACAGAAATGCTTCAATTTATTCCACTTCACAAATTCACCATTCTTCAATTTCGATTATAAAACTAAAATTATATTCTCTTGAAATTTAATTACTCCTTATTGTTACAGTGTACTCCCCTTCTTTATATATTAGTAGACACATGTCTAGTTGCTAGCTAATAAAAATGACTTCTTTCACAAGATTATACCATTAGGAAATTATCATAGTAACAAAGATAAAACTGATGGTTAATATTGTTTAGTGAATGGAAGGATGGTGTGGCAAAAGCATGTGACATTTATGTATGTGTATTTTCATTTTGAGTTCAAGTATTGGCAGAGTTGTATTTACCTTCCAAGGGTCAATAAAATCAGTGCCAGTAATAGATGGAGGGTTAGTTCTAATGACATTATTCCTTTCCTAATAAAGTTAGAAATCAATTATTTAACCAAGAGTTTCAATGATATGTGAAGCCACATAAACAAAAATGTTTGGCCATAAATATGATTGATAATGAGTAGATCAATCAGTTGGCCAGTAGATCACAGAGATGGATTGAAATTATCACTGAGATGGAAAAAAAATTAGTTGACACCTTAAGTAAGCAGCAGATGTCCACGTAGTACTGTGACTAGCCGTGTTGAAGAACATAGTATAAAAAAAAAAGTAAAAAAAAAAAAAAAAAAACATACATTTACACAAGCGGTGATTTTACAAAAAAAAAACCAAAAAGGAAGAAAGAGGGAGAGAACGCAGGATGAAAGACTTATATTGAGGTAGGTTGTTTTGAAATGTTTAAAACTGATGAAAAAACGTTTATTTTATGCATATAACTAATTCTAGTAATGTATATAAATAGATTTCTTCATGTTGCTATTTCAAACCTTCATATATTCCAAATATAACTTCCTTTGTTGCTCTTGTTTGGTAAATGATTGTATGTGAGGTCATGTGTTGAAACTAAAACAGATACATTTTGGTAAAGTCATTCACATTAATCCTTAAAATACACATACATTGCTGTATTCACTTTCATTTCATTTATTTTATTTTTTACAATAGCATCAATGACTTTCATAGAACAATTTATATTCTGTCACTTGACAGTATCTATTAGAAATCACTTGGTATATAAACTGAGACATTTCTTATTACTACTGAGATTTACCTTCCTGTTTCTTTTTTCCTCTTCTCTCCATTTTTCTTATATATACACGCATTCTCTCATTCTAACAATCTCTTTTACAACAATGTCCATTAGCTTATCATAATTACTTATTTCTTTTATTTTTACTGTTTCTTTTTGTAGTTTTGTTTTGTCTTGTGACTCTGTTGTAAAAAGAAAGAAATAATGATAAAACTGAGATGATCATATCAGTGTATGTATGTTTTAAATGGCTAATATGACTCTACCACGTTGTTCGAAACTCAATATTTTACAACACAAGCTATGGTAAAAGTGTTTTGCTTAAGCACTTCATTATTAGGATGTGCATCCACTTGATTTCTGATCATCTAACTTGAATAAAAGTAACCTTAAGAACAAAACCCATCAAAGACCGTTCTTAGATAAAATTTGAACTATTGTAATTCTTTGTTAGTGCATGTATCTGTTCCTTTCTATTTCCTAACTGTAAAACTGTAGTAGCACTCAAGAAATATCATTTGTTCAATAACAAGAGTTCAACTTACAGGGGATATAATTCAGTAGGTTGTCTGAACAAAGGAATTCTGTCAGATTCACCTAATAATATTTTTTTTTTTTAATTCCATAAAAACTGTGATGACAATACTGAAAATGATAGATAGTCACATTAGTTCCTATATTGTATCTTGTTTTATGCTTCATTGCTTTGGCTTCAAATTTTACTAGAGACCTTACCTTAGTAAATAAAATGAGAGCATACAATATATTGGAGCTTAATACCATGAACAATATCCCTTCCCTTACAAAAAGAGGTATTGAGGTATATCAAAAGAAATAATTATTTCCATTAGATGTTTACAATAAGAACATTTTGTTGTATGTGAAAGCTATTGATTTCTTCCTTTTTGAATATATAAAAGCAAGCTTACTGTTCCATAAGCAGATCAAATTTTCTGCAACCCATCTCTTCATTGCAGCACCACTGAAGATTTTGTTTCCATGCAGTTTAACTAAGGTAAGTCAACCTAAAAGAGACCATTTATTTCCATGCTAAACATGTAAGGAAACTTCAGCTCTGTAACTCAAACTGAAAAAGCAGATTTCAATTGTGATGCTTCAGCTGTTTGCAGCATTGAACTGGTACTGATTTACAACTAAGTAAAGTATACCATTGTTTTATTAGTTAGTTTAATGAATAAGAGCAACAGCCATAGCTTTCCAAGATTCAGATAACTGGGGAAAAGTTAATGAGATGTACGCAAGTATAGCTATATGGTTAAGAAGTTTACTTCATAGTCCCATACCACCAAGTTCAATCCCACTACATGGTACATTGGACAAGGATTTTCTAGCAAGACTTGTGAGTGAAATTGGGTAGACAAAAACTGAATGGAAGCTCATTGGAAGGACTATATTTGATGAATGGTTTCTCTTCCTTTCTCATCACCAGTTTTAATAGCCCTGTAAAGGTTAATAGCTCCAATCCTTCCTCTTCTAGCTAGGCCATAAAAAGTTAATGTTTTGTCTGAATTCTTGTTTAGTGGCTGAGAGAAGATCATGAGCATGGGATGTGTTCCAAAGGTTGTAGTAAAAGGAAAGAAAGATTAGGAAAAGTGTTCAGTGCAGAAAGAAAGAGTGTAAGGAAGAAGAGAATCGGATACAACAAAAATTAAGCAGATCTCTAATGCAAGGCGAATCTGTGTGTTGTACAGAATTAACAGTTGTTAAGAGCTGAAGTATTTTCCAGCTCTAAAAGGAAAACCAAGCCACTATGAAGCAATTTCAACAATCTGAAATAAGTGTAGTCACCTTGAAAGAAAAGACAAGATACAAACTAGCTCCTTTATGTGGGGGTTGGGGGTAGACTGATGTATTATTAACTCAGCGACCTATCTCTCCTAGATTTTCTCTAATAACTGCTTATCTACACAGTAAATTTATCTTGATCATGCTTTACTTTTCAGTATCAAATGACACTGATTGTTATATTGCATATCTCTTTTTTATTCATATATATATATATATATATATATATACATATATATATATATACACATGCACACACACACACATGTGCATGTATGTATACAACGTACATACATTTCCAACATTAAACACACACTGCAGTGTGTAACATTCCAGTTTCCATGGTAATCATTTTATAACGTGTTCTCTCTCAGTCAATGCTTTAATTGGAACAACTGACAAGAAATCAACTTTTTCTACACCAGTAATTACCATAAATTTGATAGTAATGTCACAACAGATCCATACAACCTCTACTGTGTAATTAGAAAGTCTATTGCCATCACAATTGTCAATAGAATACTAGGCATATTATTTCTTGCATAGTTTCCAATGCTAATAATGCAATTTTATTTTCTGACATTATTGATTCATTTCAAAACTACGTTGTTTTGATTATACTTTTGCTTTTTTTATGGAAATAATAGCACAGCTTTGTAACAATTTACATCACTGACTTGCTATAAATTAGCCTTTGTTTTATCTATATTCTCCATGTAGACACAGAACTTGCAATAAATTAGCCTTTCTTTTCATGTATATTCTTCATGTAGAATCACAGAGAACACTAACCAATTAACCAACTAACAGATGTGAAAGTTTCTGTATAGACATTCAGCTTGCTAACATGACAGCTAGACCTCTTTTAACAAATTTGCTACTTTTTAAATACCTATCATGCATTTTTGTCCTAGATTTTAAGATAGTATTCCTCAAAATATATATAAGATTATCATATCAAAAATGTTACTGAAAAAAAAATTTGGCATAAACTGGGCAATTTATGTCTGTTCAAATTACAACTATTCTTTGTAATAAGATCTGTTTCACAATGGAGTAAGTACAACATATTTAGTGCAGTGGATCTGCAAGTCACACCAAATAGATCTGATCCAGCACAACTCACACACACGACTAAAGCAAATATGTGGAGAGATATGTCAGTGAGTTCCAAATTATGTCATAAGCAACACTTCATTGTCATTAACCCTTTTGTTATCATATTTCTATTGAAATACACACTTGCCTTTGTTTCAATTAATTTTTAAAATAACAAAAAAATTCAGTAAAATAACTTTTTTGTTATTAAATTGGTGTTTGGAACAAATTAACATACAATTTTGAAGGAAGATTTAATTCAGGCCCCTTTAAAACAAGAAGATTGTGTCATAGAACCAGGAACAGTCTAAGGCAGATTGTTTATTGCTTAACTCTTTTATATAAAAATGTATTTGATATAGATGTATAGTATCTTGAGAGAAAAGCTGAACATTAGAAGCATCAGTTGTGGTGTGCAAGAAAGACGATTGCGCTGGTATGGACATGTGGTGAGAATGGATGAGGATAGCTGCGTGAAAAAGTGCCACACCCTAACAGTTGAGGGAACCCGTGGAAGAGGTAGGCCCAGGAAGACCTGGGCTGAGGTGGTGAGGCAAGACCTTCGTACATTGGGCCTCAGCGAGGCGATGACTACTGACCGAGACCTTTGGAAATGTGCTGTGCGTGAGAAGACCCGGCAAGCCAAGTAAGATCGTTGCCAGTGCCCCTGGACTGGTTCTTGTGCGGGTGGCACATGAGATGCACCATTTTGAGCGTGGCCGTTGCCAGTACCGCCTGACTGGCTCCCGTAGGATTTTCGAGCGAGATCGTTGCCAGTGCCCCTGGACTGGCTTGTGCGGGTGGCACATAAAAGACACCATTTCGAGCGTGGCCGTTTTCGTGCGGGTGACACGTAAAAGCACCCACTACACTCTCTGAGTGGTTGGCGTTAGGAAGGGCATCCAGCTGTAGAAACTCTGCCAAATTAGACTGGAGCCTGGTGTTGCCATCCGGTTTCACCAGTCCTCAGTCAAATCGTCCAACCCATGCTAGCATGGAAAGCGGACGTTAAACGATGATGATGATGATGATGATGAATATAAGCAGTGAAAATAAACTGTTAGAAAATGAAATGGAAAATACTGACTTAGTTCAGAGCAATCTAGAACAATAAAAGAATCCCTTAGTAGAAGTTGTGGAATTTTAAAAGATTTTAAAATTCTGTTTTCAATTCACTATAAAGAGTTAAGCAAGGAACAATACTTTCCTTATACTTCCATAACTTTTATATAAGATATATGTTAACCACATGACATCATTTCATTTCATTGTCCACTTTCTATGCTTCTAAGAATTTCTAAGAAACTCTAAGAATTTGTTGAGGTGCATTTTCTATGGTCGGATGCCCTTCCTGTCACCAACCGTCACCTATTTCCAAGTAATGTAATATTTCCACATGATCAGATGAGACATGTTTTCATTGGATACTGAAAATGAATGACACTATTTGTATGACTGTGACACTCATTTATAACTATCATGTGACATCAAGACAGTAACATACACACACACATATACATATATATATATATATATATATATATATATATATAAATGTATAAATGAATAATAAGGAGAGCAGAGATTTATATAAACTGGATATATAAATCTCTGTACTCATTATTAATTTATTATTTCTTCTCTACCAACAACATGCAGTCTCTATAGAGACATGGATTTACAGATGTGAAGATCTACTGAGGATAGTGAAATAAACTAACTGGAGCTTTTCTACACTCATGGAGCCTAGCCAGCATTATTAACCGGTAAAAGTGAATATGGCACCCACTAGGATTGTATATCCCTACCAGCCTAATTTGGAAATTTACCTTTATATATATATATATATATATGTATATATATATATATATATATATATATATATATATATGATGGGCCTCTTTCAGTTTCTGTCCACCAAATCCATCCACAAGGCTTTGGTTGGCCCAGGGCTGATAGAGAAGACACTTGCCCAAGGTACTACTGAGTAGGACTAAACCCAGAACCATGTGGTTGGGAACCAAATTTCTTACCACAAGGCTATACTTGCATCTATTATCTTATTTACAATTTGTACATGTCAATGTAAGTAAGCTCTTGTTTTTTTTTGTTTTTTTGTTTTTTTGAGGATAAATTCCATCAATAATTAATGACAAGATATATCTATTAATAATTGTAAATAAAGTTTTGATATAACCATGTAAATAAATAAACTACATGTGAATGACAAAAATAAAATGTAGGATAAAACATTGAAATAATCTTTCTAGAAAAACAGCAAAAACAATCAAGAAATGTTTAGAAAACACATCATTGTTTTGTCATGATCAAAAAGAGAGAAAAATAGT
>NC_142929.1:42150885-42161490 GCF_046866305.1 Octopus bimaculoides | reverse complement strand
AAAAGAGAGAAAAATAGTGGATTAAAAACAGAAATTTAAAATCTTTGAAAATTCCACAACTTGCACTAATGGATTCTTTTATTGTTCCAGATTGCTCCAAGCAAAGTCGGTATTTTCCATTTTGTTTCCCAACAGTTTATTTTTACTGCTTTTATTATACATCTATATCAAATACATTTTTATACAAACATTTCATTTAGAAATACTAATCTATATAATCTTCATGCTGTCGTCAAATTTTGCTCCTGCTGCATTTAACATCTTTTGTTTTTTGTTTTATTTTCTTTTTGTTGTCTTTTTTTTTATATTTTGGCATTCTGACACAAGATGATAAATTTGTATTCAACATTTTACCATGCATCTCTTTTATTTGGGAAGTTCAACATTCTCAGATCTGACCTATTTTCAACCAAGTCTTTCTTTGAATATCTGTATCACAAATAATCTTCACTACCAACTCTAAACCAAAGAAGCCCTCTATAAACCAAAAAAAAAAACCTCTATGTGATTGCTCAACATGCTAGCAACAACAACCAAATCTTCCTCACCTCAGCTTATTCTCTTAAAAATGGAAAGGCAAGTAAAATAATGTCTTAGATAAACAGAGAGAAAAAAGAAAAATAGTCCATATGGAATGCTTTACATCATAACTCTTGGATTAATGCTAAACTGGGGTCAAACAGCAATAACAACAGTTTTTAGGGAGTTTTTTCCATTCTTTATTATTCAGTATGTACCATCTGATTACATTACATTTGCAAACCAGTACCATGACCATTCCTGAAATCAGTAACCAATTGCCTTTGCTATCCAGTAATTTCCTCAATACACATCGACACAGCACATTTTCATTTAGATCATCAGTCATATCAATCATGAAATTAAATGTGCCAACAAGAGGGCCTCAACATAGCCACTTGACCTGCAAGAATAGCAGCCAAATGTACCTCAAATTATTCCTTATTGTCTTTAAAAATGAAAAGATATCTTGAATACTGTAGTGCATTATACAGAAAAAGATGAAGTGGTTAAAGATGGAGAGTGTGTCTTCAGAGGCGCAAGAGTGGCTGTGTGGTAAGTAGCTTGCTTACCAACCAAATGGTTCCGGGTTCAGTCCCACTGCATAGCACTTTGGGCAAGTGTCTTCTACTATAGCCTCAGGCCGACCAAAGCCTTGTGAGTGGATTTGGTAGACAGAAACTGAAAGAAGTCCATCGCATAAATGTATATGTATATGTATATTCACCGAGGCGATGACTACGGACCGAGACCTTTGGAAATGGGCTGTGCGTGAGAAGACCCGGCAAGCCAAGTAAGATCGTTGCCAGTGCCCCTGGACTGGTTCTTGTGCGGGTGGCACATGAGATGCACCATTTTGAGCGTGGCCGTTGCCAGTACCGCCTGACTGGCTCCTGTAGGATTTTCGAGCGAGATCGTTGCCAGTGCCCCTGGACTGGCTTGTGCGGGTGGCACATAAAAGACACCATTTCGAGCGTGGCCGTTTTCGTGCGGGTGATACGTAAAAGCACCCACTACACTCTCTGAGTGGTTGGCGTTAGGAAGGGCATCCAGCTGTAGAAACTCTGCCAAATCAGACTGGAGCCTGGTGTTGCCATCCGGTTTCACCAGTCCTCAGTCAAATCGTCCAACCCATGCTAGCATGGAAAGCGGACGTTAAACGATGATGATGATGATGATGATGTATGTGTGTGTTTGTCCCCCAACATCGCTTGACAACCGGTGCTGGTGTGTTTACGTCCCCGTAAATTAGCGGTTCGGCAAAAGAGACTGATAGAATAAGTGCCAGGCTTACAAAGAATAAATCCTGGGGTCGATTTGCTCGACTAAAGGCGGTGCTCCAGCATGGCCGCAGTCAAATGACTGAAACAAGTAAAAGAGTAAAACAGTACAGGTCTGATCAATACTGATACTAAATTGGATGTTTCCGTAAAAGGTTAAAAACTTACATGAATTCTTGCAATTAGATTCTTACAGTCGGATGTATTTCCTATCTTAGTTTAGGCCCCATAAAGGGCTGAACTTAACAACAAGACTAAATAAAGAGAAATGTGATTACATATTTATCTATGAAAAAGTTGTTAGTAAATTATATTACTTAATATAGTAAATATTACACAACCTTTTTGATACCAGGTCACCTGAGACCATCCTTGGTTCTATAATATTAACATCCTGTTTTAACATTCAGATTACTGTGTAAGGCTTATTTACTTACATTGTTTTGAATTAATCATGCATTATCTCATGGCTTCAAGATTTCAATGATGTGATTGTTCATTTTTAGAATGACATAGTAGGATAAGTGTGAGAGGCTGGATCTGGCAAGTTTGAATATTAAACAGGTGGAATATTTGGGCTGGATATGGCTGGTTTAACTGCTAAAGGATTAAAATGCTCTAAATTAACACCTTCCATCAAAATTTCATGTTCATTTTTGTTCCAACCACCAGTTTAATTATGACAAAATATTTTGCTAAATTCTTAGGTATTTTAAAAATTAACCAGAGCAAAAGCATGTCTATTTCAACAGAAATAATATAACAAAAGGGATAAAATGATGCTCCAGTTTGGGCAGTATTTGAATCTTATATTCAGTAAATGAAGAATCTGGAGTCATTTGAGTTGTTATACATCTGAACAAACTTTACATTTTCAAATCTTTTGTTGACTAATAATGTCCATGGTTGGTTGAGCTATGTACAAACATTAGCAGTAATACACTTTAGGGAAATTGGCAATTTTGGTCATTGATTCCACAGAAGTTCCTCTGCCAAGCATTGTACAAGTGTCACCATTGGTCAGTGGATAAATGTTTCAGCAATACAGTACATCCATCAGAATGCTTCTCAAGGTTTCCCCTATAATCCAAGATCAGATGGCTGTGAGGTGCTATACTTTGCCAAAGGGCAATCCATGTTTAACCCCAGATGTCTTATTTCTATATTCACCACTAACTCTTCTATCTAGAGATTATTCCTCTATTTGCTACCTGGGGACACATCATGTGTGAGTTCTATTTCTCAATTCAATCCTGCTAATTTAACTCTTTAGCATTTGCATTACTGTCAAATCTAATGCTTATTTATTCACAATATTTTCAATTAATCATTTATCATCTTGTAGCAGAGAGATTCAATGATGTGATTGTATATTTTCAAAATGATGTTGCAGGGTAGGTGTTACAGGCAGATTTGGCCAGTCTGAATATAAAAGAGGTTGACTATTTGAGCCAGATATGGCTGGTTTAAATGCTAAAGGGTTAAAATAACAGCTAAACCTCCCTAAAATTACACCCTACTATTTCATTTTCATTTTATCTAGTTTCAGCTCATGAGCTGTGGCCATGCTGGGGCACCGCCATTTGGTATTGCTACAAAATTTTACTTCACGAATTATACTTCAGAAATTGACATTTGGTGCATGAGAGAGTTTGATGCAGCTGCTCTCATCTGCACCTCCTGCAGTAATCCTGGATAATAGGATTAATAAACTTGTGTCCTTCTTACCTTTCCTTACACTCCATTACTACCGTAAAATCATCGTCTATCCTTTTACAATCACCCTCCTTATGGCCATCATTCTACAACCCAGAGTACCCCTTACATCATCATCCTCCTTTCTACATCCACTATATCTTGATTTCTCTTTTAATTTTTTTTTTGTTCTCCATCATATAAATATGAAGGTAAAGTTTGCATATGTATGGCTGTGTGGTTAAGAAGCTTGCTTTGCAACTGTGATTTCGAATCCGGTACAGCTACATGCCACCTTAGGCTATTGTCTTTTACGATAGCCTTGAAGCAATGAATTACATTGTAAGCAGATTTGGTAGACAGAAGCTGTGGAAGCCCATTGTGTGTGTGTGTGTGCGTGTGTTCCCCCTCTATTGTTTAACAACCAATGTTGATTTGTTTACATCCCTGTTAGTTCAGCAAAAGAGACCTATAGAATAATTACCAGACTTTAAAAAAATAGGTAAAGGCTGATTTGTTTGACTAAAACCCTTCAAGGTGGTACCTCAGCATGATCACAGTCCAATGACTAAAGAAAGAAAGAAAGAAAGAAAGAAAGAAAGAAAGAAAGAAAGAAAGAAAGAAAGAAAGAAAGAAAGAAGACCAAATAGACACACACACACACACACACATGCATTGTATGAGGTCCATGTTTCAAGCCCAAGGCCAGCCCTGATCAAAGGACATTCCTGCAGCAACCATTCAGTCTTTTATTCAGATAGAGTGTATCAAGTAAGGCCACCATTATCCAATGGGCTTTTTCTTTTTTCCCATCAAATAATGGTGTGGTTTAATGGAGAATTGGCTGCTATTTCTAGAGATTGAACAACCACATAGGGGCTTTCTCACTGCTTAAATTGTGTCTACAGTGGGGTCTATCTAGCAGCCAAAGAAGTCAACAGCTTATATTTTGTTGCTGGCATGGTTAATGTGTCACTTAGGTTACAATATCCCAGAACACCTAACTGTAAATAGAAGCCATAGAGAGGTATACTCAACCACTATAGGCAACTAAATAGCTTACAACCCTGAGACAGTATCCTTATCTTAGTCTTAGTAAATTACATGCAGTAGACTACCAGCATCATATCCCAGAGAATATTTATTTCTCATCTACTTAACACTTGGTATAAACTAGAAATTCTTACCCTTCAATTTGGAAAAGATTTATTGTCTTAGTAACTATCCCTATTTTACATGGTCTGTGTTTCCTTAAATTTGGTTCATTTTCAATACAAAACAAAGGAAACAGCTTCAAGAATAAATAATACATATATATATATATATATATACATAAACAAAGGTAATTTTATCAGCAATGTTTCTGATGAAGAGAAGGATAAATCTTTGTTTCTGAATCTTAAGTCTGCCTCCCCATTATCAACACCACCACCACCACCACCACTACAATATCTCCCTCCACCACCTAAATCAAATCTATCATAATCTTAATTCTGAACTACTAATGTCTGGTAATTGAAATGTAATAAATATAATGTAGATGTATTGCTATGCTGGCTTGAATTCCCACCCCTCCCTCTTCCTCTCTGTCTCTGCCTCTCTCTCTCTTTATCACTTTTCCCTACAACCATTCTCTTAGTTTCTGTTTGTCTTTCTGCTTCTTTTACGCTTGCAAATAAACCTATATACAGAAATTAACAGTAAAATATATAAGCAAAATGCATGCCAACTCCCACACATGTACACAGTGACATATACATGCATCTGTACGTGTGTGTGTGTGTGTGTGTGTGTGTGTGTGTGTGTGCAAAACACTAATAACACAGAGCAAAATATAAACATGAAACACAGGAAGATAAAAGAAAAAAATATTTTTAAATAAAGGTGGGGTCTGTTTAGGATTCCTTGAAATTATATAACAAATGAAAAGAGAGCTAGAAGCTAGTGTGGGAAACATAAGACATCAGATGTAAGTCAATATTATAAAGATGAAAAAGAGTAGAAGGAAGATGCATTGTCAGAGATGAGATGGAAACAAAATATGGTTTAGAGCTTGCTTAGTGATATAACATACTATTTATGTACAGTTGTGTGAATGTGTGCATACACACCTATTTGCACATAAACGTGAATAGGCAGAGATGCTCAAATGCATGTATATACATACAAGTATATATGAATATACATATATGCATGCCAAACAAAAATCTATTTGATTATACAGAAACATGTTTTGACACAATTCATTCAAATGCACAGGTGCATGCACATGTGTTTACACACACACACACATATGCACATACTGTTCAAAGACCCTTCTTTTACTGTTACACTTCCTTTATTTCATTATATATTCATAACACACACAGCAGTATCTATCTATATACAAACATTCACTTATGCATATTTTCATGTATCTCTACACACACACAGACTTAGACAAACTTAATTTTATCATATACATACACACACACAAAACACAAGCTTAAAACATTTAATTCAAATACACACATACAATATCACATACATGCGGAGGTTACAAAGAATGGTTTCCTTTAAATGATAATGTTTAGCAACTGCAATATTATCTGCAAACCTGTATACAATGAAACTGATGCATATTCATGCAACGTTTCGCACATATTCTACAGAGTAAGCATGCATGCTTCAAATAAGTTGGACATTTTTTTTTCCAGAGTTAATTAAGAGAAAATGAAAATACATTTAAATATATATTTAGGTGCAGATGTAGCCATATGATAAAGAAGTTTCCTTCAGTCATGTGGTTTTCAGTTCAATCTCACTGCTCAATGCCTTGGGCAAGTAACTTTCACTGAAGCATCAGGTTGACCAGTTCCTTGTGTGTGTGTGTGCGCGCGTGCATGCACGCGTGCATGCACGCGTGCTTGCATACATGAATGTATGTGTATGTGTGTGTATATATATATATATATATATATATATATATATATATATATATATATATATATACATACACATATATATATATATATATATACACACACACACACACACACACACACACACACACACACACACACACATATATATTGGGTCATCCCATAAATAATGCGGATTTTTTCAATTGCATAAACTAAAAGTTGGAGGGGGATGAGATAAACTACCTGCATCAACTTGCTATAAAAGCAGGTAGTAATTTTACCTTGTCCTTATTCTTAGTGCAGTTTGATTTTAACAGTTATTTTTTCAAAGCTATAATGGAAGTGGCAAAGGAGCATATTCAGCATATTTTGCTTCATATGTTCAATAAAGATAACAACGCAATGGAAAGTGTGAGAAATATTAATGCAGTATATGGGGGATCGGACGATAAGCATAAGCCAGTGTCAACAGTGGTTTCAGAAATTCCGAGCCAGAAACTACAGCCTAGAAGACAAGCCTCAATCTGGAAGATCTGTAGAATTTGACGAGGATGTCCTGCAAACCTTGGTGGAACAAAATCCCATTGTAACTGTTGAGGAACTAGCGGAAAAGCTAGGATTTGGTCATACATTTGTTCATCGACACCTGTGTGCCATCAAAAGAGTCAGCAAATTGGGTTAATGGATTCTAATACTTTTCCATTTTCTGTTTTCTTTAAATTTTGATTCTTGATAAACCTATGTTTATCCTCGTCTTTACCTATAATTTATGAGCATAATATGTTTGCATATGTATGCCCATGGTTAAACATAGGTAATATACCAGTAGTGTAATGGATACTTCTATCCCTTAGATGGTTATTTTGACCTCTAACTCAGTTAACCTTTTCTCGTGTGTGTGTGTGTGTGTGTGTGTGTGTGTGTGTGTGTGTGTGTGTGTGTGTGTATATGTGTGCAAATCAGTCAAATTTCATTTGGCAAAGTGAAAATGAGAGTGTGTGTGCATGTGAGGTCTGTGTTGGTGCTTCTGCCAGTCCAAAAACCCATATTTATATTGTGTTCCTTTATGTCCTATACTTTGATGGGACTTGACAAATGAAAGACAAAATAAGAACCAGATGGATATATGTAGTGGAACTGATGCGAATGAGTAAACTCTTGGAAGGTGGTACCCCAGCATTGTCACAGTTTAATGACTGAAACCAGTAGAAAAGAATATAATTCCTTATTCCTTATACCGAAATCAGTAAAGCTAACAATGCTTAATGCCAGTTCTAGTAATGTTAAACAGATGCCAGTCTATCTCTGAAAATCTTTCGAAGAAACCTGAAATACATTCTGACACAGTTATGTGAAGTGAGGCAAATAGGTTAAGTGCTCTTGCCAGAGACTCAGCAAACTAATTGTAGAAGATATAAACATGTTATTATTGTTTATACACAAGTAAACTTGATCAAGGTAAGCCTATGATTAAAAGCATTAGTCACGATCTTCCTCTTTGTTTTATTCAAACATAGTGTATCTATGCAATGACATTACATATTCATTCTTAATATATTCTAGCAGATAGCAATGTTAAGATGCTAACTGCTGTTGAATTTCTTCATTGGAAGTTGATGTTCAAAGCACATCAGTTCATTGGGGGTAAGGGGACTTTGGGACACTAGTATTTCGACCTTGTGTATCTTTTCAGCAAAACAAATAATAATAATGAAGATGGGCTATATTAAATATTCTGCTCAATACCACAGATTTGCTTGTCAATTGCTTGACCTTAACTAGTTGAGCATGTTCCTTAGTGGCTGACAATATGCACATCTCTGATCATGAGCAGGAGTAGTGGGGAAGCATCATAGCCATGTGTTGAGAGGGATTCTTTGGAGTTTGAATATTTAATTCCTGAAAACATGGGTACTTTGTTCATCATCTTTAAACGACCCTTATTCAGGGGCCTTTTGAGCTGGATGGACTACCAGACCTGAAGAAAATTCTAACTGGATAAAAAGTGCAATGTCATGCACTATTTATCTTGATATGAAATCATCATGTCACACATATTTAGTTGTGATGCATGTGCCTGGTGTACCCTTATTGGATGGGCAGTCATGATGGGTATATTGGGCTTCATATATTTGTACTCCGGTGTCACTTTGATGGCATGTGCTACTCTCTCACTCAGTGATAACACCACTCATAATAATCCTCTTTGTTATAGGCACAAGGCCTGATTTTGGGAGTGGGGAGGTGGAAGTCAATTATGTCAATCCCAGGGTGCAACTGGTACTTACTTCATCAACTCCAAAAGGATGAAAGGCAAAGTCGACCTGAGGGGAATTTGAACTTGCAAAGTAAAGATGGATGAAATTCCACTAAGCATTTTGCCCAGCATGATGACGATTCTACCAGCTTGCTGCCTTTTTATGATAATAATAATAATAATAATAATAATAATAATAATAATAATAATAATAATAATAATAATAATAATAAATGCAAAAGAAATAGACAGAGAAAAATCCCAGCAATGGTTGAGAATCATCCCTAATACTTGACTGCTACTTATTTTATCAACCACACTGGATTGAAAGCAAAATCAACCTTCAGATCCTGTCAGGGATCTGAACTTAATGTATTTTCCTTTTGAAGACAGCAGAGTGTGATGAGAGAGATAGATTTGGCTGTGCTCATGCTTTTTGTGTCTATGTTTTGACCAGCATTTTTATTGTTTAAACAAGTAAAAGGTGTTAGAAGCAAATGGCCTTGCAAATAAATAAGCCATCAATATACAATTCTGACAGTCTGTTAATGCTGTGAAAAAAAGAAAATATATACCTTTATCTTTGGAGGCTATCCATTTTTAAATGGCTGACTCAAAAAAAGATCAGCTATGTGCATACATGTCATACAAATGCATGGACACTGAATTACATCATGGTTACAGAAGTGCAATCTCAATATTGACAAAATACAGATAGAAAAAGGTAGTAGGGATGTATATAAATGCATACACACATAAGCATGTGTATATGTGTATGTATATATGTCTATGTGTGTGTATATGTGTATGTATATATATGTATGTATGTATGTATGTATGTATGTATGTACATGTGTGTGTGTCTGTATCAGAGAGAGAGAAAGAGAGAATGAGCCTAATTGATTTTCTCTCTCAACGAACCATCTGTGCTTTGCTGATGACCAAATCTAATAAATCCTTTAGACTGGTGGAGCCAACACCTTCTTGCTAATAACCAGCAATGAATCTGTTCAGTTACTCGATATTGGCTGCTAAAGATAATGTTCATAATAATAGCAATTAGTACAACTTTCATGCTAAATTATATTTCCAAGAAAGAATATATTTTCCCAGCAGAATATTTTCCTATAATATATATGTATGCATGCACACACACTCATGTGTGTGTGTGTGTGTGTGTGTGTCAGAAATCAATAAAATTTTGTGAAATTTATAACGGAATTTAAATTAAGTATATTCATTACATGGTAATGAATCAAGTTAAAAGAGTGTAATGTGAAGGCACACCTAGTGAAAGAAAGAAAGAAAGAAAGAAAGAAAGAAGGAACAGAGTACTGATAGCCAAAGTGCCAGCAATGAGAATGGTGAATTAGCAGAAACAGAAGAACATTGAACTAAATAATTTATAGTATTTAGTTACCTTCTACATTTTCAAACACAACCAGCGACAGTTTTGTCTCTCCTCTTTCTGAGAATGATAAAGTAAGTACCAGTCATATACTGGAGTGTCAATTCAAGTTGTTAGTGGTGTCAGTATTTCTGTTATTGTACATACAATACGAATTGTTACAACCAATATTCCCACTTCACATGGCTATGTTATGTTTTCATCTAGAAATTTCTAAAGAGCCAACTTTTATTCTTCCAGGGAAATTAAAAAAAAAAAAAAGGTACCAATAGGTGCAGGCATGGCTATGTGGAAAGAGGTTTGTTTCCTAATCACATGGTTCCAGGTTCAGCCCCACTGTGCAGTGCCTTGGGCAAGTGTCTTCTACTATAGCTTTGGGCCAACCAAAGCCTTGTGAGTAGACAGAAACTGAAAGAAGCCTGTTGAATGTGTGTGTGTGTGTGTGTGTGTGTGTGTGTGTGTGTGTGTGTGTGTGTGTGTGTCTGTATTTCTTTCTTTATTGCCCACAGAGGGCTAGACATAGAGGGGATGAACAAGGACAGA
>NC_142929.1:42100885-42145885 GCF_046866305.1 Octopus bimaculoides | reverse complement strand
GACAGCCAAAAGGAGCATTTGACCCAGACTGCCTTCTTCCAACCGTTAAACATGGAGGAGGATCTGTTATGATTTTGGGGTGGTGGCTATATCTTGGAAATCTGCCAGCCCAATGATTTCCCTTCACAGCAGAAGTAATCGTCAAGACTACTTAAGCATTTTATCTGATCAAATTCATCCTGTGGTTGCAGAACTGTTTCCGGAGGGAAACACAGTCTTTCAGGGTGATAATGCACCAATTCACACAACTAAAGTTGTTACTAAAAGGCACGAGGGACATTCTAGTGAGGCTGGACATCTTATCTGGCCACCACAGTCCCCAGATCTCAATATTATTGTACATTTATGGTGCATTTTAGAAAAACAAGTAAGGAGTCGATATCCTCCACCATCATCACTACAACAACTGGAGACTGTTTTAGCTGAAGAATGGACAAAAATTCCCTTGAAAACAATTCAAACTTTGTACAAGTCCATACCTCATAGAATTCTAGTTGTAATTACTGCCAAAGGCAGTCCTACCCCATACTAAAATAAATTTGTTCAAAATTTTAAGGTGTTTCCATTGTTTTGTCCAACCCCTGTACTTCATTATCAAAGCTACAAAAACATCACCAAAATATCACAAAAAAAGCTGCTGAGTTTCATGTTCCCGTTCATCGGGCAGTTGTGATCAAGAATGAAATAAAAATTGTGATTTTTTTTTTATTCCATTCTTGATCACAACTACCCGACAAACAGAAACAAGAAACTCTGAGTAGAAATTTTTTTGGTGATATTTTTGTAATGTTTTTGCAGCTTTAATAATAAAGTATATTACTCTACCTCTGGTATTCGAGTACTATTTTTTTCCACCTTGCTTCACATTTATGAGCTTACTCAGGTATATATATATATATATATATATATATATATATATATATATATATATATATATATACATACATACATACAAACATACACACACACATATACATAAATTGTCAGAGATAGCAATAGTTTAACTCTACATTCTTGAATTCATGTTGGCAACAAACCTTAGTAGATAACTACCCTCAAAATAGAAAAGAAGAATCTTTTCTTTATCAAACTGAATTGCAGAGGAGTAGAAAAATTCCTCAAAATATTGTTATATTACATAGCTCTCTAATTGACATCAAAAACATTTGTGGATCATCTACAATTCTATAAGTATTCTACCTTTTTTTTTCCTGCCTTCCCCCAGGGTACAAATAAGATTATTAAAAATTATAGCAAAGAACTGTCGTTTGTTACTGTCATGTTTAGATATTTATCTGATTTCAAGATTTTAGGTTTTTTCTTTATTGGAATAAAGATGATTGACAAAATAGTTTGCCAATCTAAAACAACAGGTTTTACAATGAACATTCTTTTGTTTTTACTTTTGGCAAACACCCACATACAAACATATTTTTATGCACACATAAGATGCTGATTAATTGCCTGCATGCATGTGTATGCAAATATATAAAAATCTTAAATCTCTGTCAGCATTTGTGCATGTGGGTGCGACGTCAGGTTGCTTTAAGTACTAAAAGTATTGTAATCCAGTACAACCAATTACACGGCTAGGTCATAAATGACTAAATTGGCATCCCCACCAGGCTAGCTAGCTGTGAAGTGTTTCTCGAAACCAAGCATGTTTCTGGCAATCTTTCTCACCAAGTTAAAACTGATGGCTCAAAGAGACACTGACTATCAAGAATTGAACATCAAGAATTGAACATAGAAGTATGCAAGATGGCCAATGAGTGCAATGAGAGACCACTCTGGGAGTGATGGGTACTGTTCTTGTCAAAACATCTATCTAGAAAGGTAGAAAGGGCTTCTTAGCTATGAGAGAATGGCAATCTATTAGCACTGCTCTAATGCCTTGTGGCTATATCAGCTTTAATTCATTAGTATTTAAACCAGCTATATGTAGCCAAAATATTCTACCTCTTTTATGTTCAAACTGGCCAGATCCTACCTCTCACACCTACCCTACAATGTCAGTGTAAAAATAAACAGTTTGAAGCTACAAGTAATGCGTGATTAATTCAAAACAATGTAGATAAGTAAGCATTATAGAAGGTGCATGGTTTAGTGGTTAGAGCATCAGACTCACAATCATGAGGTAGTGAGTTCGATTCCCAGACTGGGCTGTGTGTTGTGTTCTTGAACAAGACACTTTATTTCACATTGTTCCAGTTCACTCAGCTGTAGAAATGATCTGCAACGTCACTGGTGCCAAACTCTATTGGTCTTTGCCTTTCCCTTGTATAACATCAGTGGCATGAGGAGGGAAGGCTTGGCAACTGCTGGTATTCCATAGACAATCTTACTCAGACTTGTGCCTCAATGGATAACTTTCTAGGTGCAATCCCATGGTCGTTCATTAACAAAAGGGATCTTTACTTTTTTTCACATTTAAAATAGTAATCTGAATGCTAAAAGGGTTAATGCAGTTTCCAGCCAGCTTGATTTCCAGCAACTCCTACAACTAGGAAAAGATACTAATCATCTTACCATTGGATCTATCTCTTTCAAAATGAAAAAAGTGGTACTGGAAAATGCACATTTTCCAGGGGCACTATGAAACTTCATTATACAGGTGTCTCTTCTTACAATGTGAAACATGGATCTTGGAGTGGATTTTGCATTACAGTAATTAGGATATGTCTTTTATGTCCTAGATATTTGTGTTTACAAATGTGCGTGTATACATTTGTTTATATGAATATATAAGGTGATATCAAAAAGTTCCTCGACTAGTTATGTTTAATAAAAAATAACTTATTTACCTAAGTTTTAACCTCATCTCCTTCGAAAGAGTCACCTTGTGCAGCAATACACTGCAGCTTTTGGAATCCAGCATAGAAGTCATTTTCTGTCTTGGACCTTCTGCGATTCACACTTGATCTCGACAACAGTGTAAAAACATCAACCTTTGAGCTGCATTTTCATTTTCGGGAAAAGATGGAAGTCTTCAGGCACTAAATCTAGTGGATAGAATGGGTGTGGAAGCAATGCCATGTTGTTTTTTGGTAAGGAACTCACAAGCTTGGTGTCAGGGCGCACTGTCATCATGAAGAACTGGATTCTTCACATTCCACATATCCAGTTGCTTTTGTCAAATGTCCTCCTTCAAATACTTCAAAACGTCATAGTAGAACTCTTGATTGATGGTCTGGCCCTGGGAGTCCAATTCTTGATGCACAATACAATGAATGTTGAAAACAATGATGCGCATGCTCTTGATTGAGCTGTGACTTTTGAAGCGCCCATGCCACTTGAAACATTGTGTACGACTCATTACAGTAAGATTGTCAATGCATGCTCAATGTCTCTGTAGCAGACTTACTCTTTTACTTGTTTCAGTCATTTGACTGCGGCCATGCTGGAGCACCACCTTTAGTCAAGCAAATCAACCCCAGGACTTATTCTTTGGAAGCCTAGTACTTATTCTATCGATCTCTTTAGCCAAACCGCTAAGTTACGGGGACGTAAACACACCACCATTTGAAGTTTAACACAAAATTTAATGTTGGCACTTTATTCCAACTTCCTCTCCATGACAAAAATTGCAGACTACAGCATACGTGATCACAAAAGCAAAAATTTCACAACTTGCAAAGTAAACACAGCAATGTCACTCAGTACACTTGCCTCATAAAGGTCACTGCTAGCTTTCACTGTGCATGCAACTGTGTGCTGCCATCTGTTGGCGTGCTACAGGACTAGTCCAGGAACTTTTTGATACCACCTCATATGTAACTATATATATATGTTTATACATATACTTATCTATACATATATGTGTATACATATACATATCTCTCTCTCTCTCTCTCTCTCTCTCTCTCTCTCTCTATATATATATATATATATATATATATATATATATATATATATATATATATATATATATATATGTATATATATATATATATACACATGCATCTAAATATGTGTGTGTGTGTGTGTACGTGTAAGATGCACATATAATAGAGACACATACACACGTGTGTGTGTGTATGTACACGCACGTTTATGTGTGGAGTGGTGGGGTGTAGATGTCAAAATTTTCACTTGCAAGAAGTTATGTATTTTCTGGTCTTTATGCATTCTTGTCTTGTAACTAGCCAACTATAATAGTATAGATTTCATTGTGCATAGACTACATATATATATATATATATATATATATATATATATATATATATAAAGAAGCACATATATTTGTGTATATACTTTTGATAACGTGTGTGTGTGTGAAAGAGAGAGAATTATCTCTATGTACCCAGAACTTGAAAATATTTTTAATTTTCAATCATTAACCAGGAAATCAAAATTGTGTTAAAGAGTTATTGGCCTTGAACTTAATGAACAGGGGAAATGAAATTTTCGCGATGACACGAATTCCTTAATACTGGAATTGTGACGACAATGACGACGATACTTATAATGGTGAATGTAATGATGATGATGACGGTGGTGATGCTATATCTATCACCATACTTTTAAATCATTTTGATTAATAAAATTGCGATATTTGTTGATAAACAACGTGTTTATCATTGGTTTTTAGTGTTTTTTCAATGAACTAGAGGTTGGGGGGGGGGGGCAATACCTACATGTAGTATATTATAAACCTTGGAACCCTGTGGACAATTTGGCTATTTAGTACTATGTAGTAACTTGTAAAGGTTTGTAGGTGTTAGTAAAAAAAAGGAAAAAAAACTTTTCCGATAAGTATTCATGCTTTTACATTGTATAGATCATGAAGTTTTTGAGTAAAAGAACTTTTATTGGTTACTTGATCAATAATGTAGGAAAAAGTACCACAAATAGTTAACAGATTTAAGAATAAAAATTCCCATTTTCAAAAGGAAAAAAAATAAATACATGCACTGAAAATTTTGCAGTGGTCAATAACTTATTTAAATTTAGTACTGATATATGGTTTAAATATTTTTATATCACTTAAAAGTGAGGAAATAAAAAAAAGAAGTGTTTTACTATTCTAGTTGAAAGAAGAAATATAGATTACCATGAAATGAATAATAAGTAATTTTATCCTTCAA
Source organism: Octopus bimaculoides (assembly GCF_046866305.1). Classification (NCBI taxonomy): domain Eukaryota; kingdom Metazoa; phylum Mollusca; class Cephalopoda; order Octopoda; family Octopodidae; genus Octopus; species Octopus bimaculoides. The sequence continues at coordinate 42,140,798 of NC_142929.1, read as the reverse complement.
AAAACATGTGTACATATATAATATACCTAAATAGCAAATATATTCAAATAAGAAAAGAATTTTATATGAAAATTCACAATATATTCATGTAAATAGTACTTTTATATAAAAACTCACAAACTAAATTATCTATTACAGGATTATGTATAAAATATATTTAAGAATAATATAAAATGCTTTTTTATCTTATTTGACTCTGAAACAAGGCAGAATAGAATTCTTAATCTGAATGAGAAATATTTCGCTAAAACAGAAATATTCAAGATTGTAATGTGCAAATGCCTTTTCTAAAATTCAATCAAACTAGTGTGTGCATGTGCATATGTGTGTGTGTGTGCGTGCGTGTAATACAATATTAGTTATTCTTACCATATATATTCCTGTCTGTATCTTTGCTTTCATTTGCAGATATATTTCGTCCAGAATTCCATTTGGACGATGTGTAACGATTTGTATTTTGTGATTCTGCTGCAGTTGGGGTTACATGTTTCATACGCTGTTTCTGCCAGAGTTTCAATTCGTTAAGAATATTGGCTTTGCTTTGGTCTCTTGGTGGCACTTGGGGTGGAGACAAGGAACGTTGGTGTGTATTAGATGCATGTGTGGGTAAAGATGCCTGGTCAGTTACAAAAGGTTCTTGTGTATCAGTATTATATTGAAGGTGTGAGTGGCTCACCTGTCGTGATTGAAGGGGTGGCCTGTCTGCAGATCTTGTGAGACAAGGTAAACGTTGGTTGTGAGTAAACTTGTCATTAGACACAGCATTGTTTCCTACTCCAGTTCCAATAGATTGAAGACTGTTATTATTGCTATATCGACTAGTATCGTGGCTACTATTAACCGGGGTGTTGTAATGTGTATTGTTTGAATTATAATGACTAGCTGATGTCTGATAATGAGTGTTGTGTTGATGACCACTGCTATGCACATTGGTTGTCACGTTTGTCGCACTGTTCTGATGGCCTAAGGTAGTGTGCTGACTGCTGCCCAGTCGGCCAGGCACATTCGTTATACCAGTGGCTGGAGTTAAGCTGCTGTTAAAGACATCCGCCGCAGTGTTGTGATGCCGATTGAAAAACTGACCATCAATATTTGGCGAAATATTTATGTGGCCGTACTGCTCTTGTGACCCTGTGAAATTCATAGTTTTTTCATCATTATAATTGTTTAATTTGTTTTCCTTACCTAAGAAAACCCCATCTTGATCTGATTGCTCAACATCAGTATTATTCTGAGAATCATTAAGTCTGTTTCGCCACAGAACGAGTTTCAGACCGGCTACAAATCTATCAAAATTCAAGTAACCATTTGGTGGTGTCACTTTTCTGAGAGCATCTACAACACCAGGCGGAAGGCCTTTAACACCGTCTTCCTTCCATCGGCTTTCAATATCCAATAATCGAACATAACCACTGTGGTTTTCATCGAGAATATCGAAAAGAATTCTTAGAGAAGACACGAACTGTTTAGGGAGATCATCAGTCGTGTTACTATTTTTAAGGTTACATAAAGAAGTATTGCTGTTGATCGATTGATATTGTTGTTGATGAGAACTATCGATATGAGACATCGTTTTGAAACCGCAAACACATAGATATTCAAATCAACTATCAACAAACAATATCAATGAAACAAAATAGTAATTTCTAGCGTGTAACAATGAATGAAACACGAAAAATGATATATCAGCAGATTTAGTCGGCAGACGATTTCAAATCAAAACGTGCGTGAGAATTTGTTGATGTTTTTCTTTTCCGTCCCTGTACTTTCCAGATATAAATAACAAACGTAAGAAACAATGCATTAATTTGTGAGATTATTCAGAAAGGGAGAGAAGAAGAAAAAAAAAGAATAGCTAACTAAAAACAAAAAAGAATAACGAAGCTCAAAATATGACCTAAGGTAGGCATAGAGTGCGCGAATAACGATTTAAAGTGGGTTTAGGTCAGACTAACGAAGGCCGACGACACTTTTGATTGGTCAGGTCGAGTGGGCACTTTAGCCGTATAAGCAAAACAAAATTATGAGTGGAACAAACGAAACGAGAAATTTAAATAAATTCAATTAAAAAATGTCTATATTTACAATTTAATGCACTTTGTCGATGGTAAAACTATTTTCTTTACATTTCTTTAAAGAAATGAAGCAATATAAACTTTGACTTTATTGTTCAAGTGATAACTAACACTGTTTTTTAAGGTATGAAATCAAAAAGTACAAAACAAAACAAAGAAAGAAAAACTGTCGGGTCGTTGGTCACATTTATTAATTTTATACTTTCGATACGTTAGAAGCAAGCAGTCAAGTGGTTGTCACGAAATGGTTTGTCAAAAGATTTTACTTAGTTAAATAAATACTGTTGAGAAAAACAGATTCTTGAGAAGTGCCACTCTGTATACTTTAAAAGTCAAAAAAATAATAAAGATAAAATAAAAATGAAATGAAAGAAAGTATTTTGAAAGTTTTTAATAGAACTTGTTATTGGTGCTCACAATAATATATTTACGCAGTGAAAGTTTCTTTTCCTCTTTATTATTTTCTTATGCTTTCTGTATGTAATTCATACATTATCAATTTAAGTATATATTTGCTCGAGGAATCAAAACTGTAAGGAAAAGGTAGAGTTATTTGACTCAGTATGCAACTGTTACTGTTTAACGATTCTCGAAGGTAAGGTGGTAATTACAAAAATAAACAAAAAATTAGTACTCCCTATCGACTCTGTGAAATAACTGCAATTAGAAAAAAAAACTGTCTCTGACTACTCTTAAAATAATCACATCATGATCAATGATTTCTGGATCAATCGCTGAACTTCGATCTTCTAAACTGTGTGCGTTTTTTTTTTTTTTTTTTACCGTTTTATGTTGTAGATTATGTTTTCGGTGGAACATTAAACTCGTCGAAGTCGTGAAGAAATGATTTATTGTTCAATAATGCAGTCTTTCTTTCTCCATATCTATCTATCTATCTCTCTCTCTCTCTCTCTCTCTCTATATATATATATATATATATATATATATATATATATATATATGTACACACGCACGCCTTTTTTTTTTTAATACATTTAGTAACCCTCATTATAGTATCAGGAAAATGTTTTCAGATAAGATACGAGTCACGTTTTAAACATATTCACCTCTTCATTTCTTAATCTGAGGCAAATCATTTCCTCCTAAAACATCTTCTGTTAGAGCAAACAGGTGGCAGGAAGGAGACTAATGGAGAACGCACTAATATCGCAAATTTGAGTTTCTGAAATATTTCAATGATGTGAGCGGCTGTATGAAGATAGGCATTGTCATGCAACAGCACAAAGATTTTCAACAGTAGTCCTCAGCATTTGCTTTGAATTGCAGGCTTTAGCTTGTCGTATAACATCTCCCTATAATGAACATCTTCACTGTTGATATTGCTTCAATATTGGCCGTTACAAGTTCCAATAAAATATCGGAATCACTTTTTCTGCCGTTGGTTAAGTTTTTAACTTTTTTTTTCTATCAGCCGATTGTGAAGGTTTGTATTCTATATTCTCACATTTACTCTCTCGTTCATAGGGATATATCCATATTTTGCCACCAGTGACAATTCTATATCTATTTATTTATTCATTTATTCTGAAGATGTATTACTTATATTATGATAGTGATCCAAAAGTTATGAGTAGATTTGAAAACGATTTTGTTCGTACCATTCTATAAGTTTTTGGACCTATCTTGCACAAATTTAACCAAAGCCAAATCTACTATGACATGACATATTTGCAAATTATATGCCACTTCATCAATACATACCTCTCATTTGTACAGAACCGTGTCATGAACTTGTTCAGTGTTGTTATAAGTAAAGGATAGTAATACTGGTTCTTTCTTGTGTGACCATTTCTAAATTTTTCGATCTATCTATAGACAGTTTATACTGGTAAAACACTGTCCACATACTTTGATGAAAGCTTCTGATGATTTCTGTCTCTGTTACAGAAAATGGATCAGTAAATGCTGCTCTTCTTTAGAACAAACAGAAAACAGGGTGAGAATAGTTAATGTAATAATGGTTTCAAATCTTGGCACAAGGCCAGCAAGTTTGAGGGAGGGCATAAGTCGATTACATCAACCCCAACTGGCACTTTTTTCATTGACCCCGAAAGGATGAAAAGTAAAGTTGCCCTCGGCGGAATTTGAACTCACAAAATAAAGACAGACGAAATACTGCTAAGCATTTTACCAAGCATGCTCATGATTCTACCAGATCACTGCCTTAATGGTTTCTAAATTTGCCATGGGCAGCCATTTTGGAGGAGTGGATAAGTTGATTACGTTGACCCCAGTGTTTCACTGGTACTTAATTTATTGCCTCCAAAATATGAACAGCAAAGTCAACTTCGGCAGAATTTGAACTCAGAGCATAAAGATGGCAGAAATACTAGTAAGCATTTTGCCCGGCATGCTAATAATTCTGCCAGCTCGCTGCCTTATGGTTAATGTAATAATGGAAACTTAACTGATGTTTCAAGTTCAAGCCTTGCCAGTGTGACTAGTAATGTGTCTACAACTAATTTTCATCAATAGTAGAAGACACTTTCCCAAAGCAAGTGAGTTGTGAGATAGGAATTTCAAAATCAAATGTTCATCATATTTTGAAGCACTGTCCCTGGAAAAGTTACATTCCAAAAATAGTCCATGCTCTCAGTGAAAATGATCCAGAAAGAAGAGTGGAGTTTTGTGAGTGGTTCTTGGCATTCACAAAACTTGGAGTTTTGTGAATGGAAGTTGCACACTTTCCAACAAAGATTGTTTGGAGTGATGAAGCTATGTTTAAATTAAATGGCTCAATTAACCATCACAATTACACCTAATGGGGACTTGAGAAACCACATATTACAGTGAAACATCAGGTTAATTTACCAGGAATTACATTATGTTATAGCTTATCATAAAAATTATTTACTGGAATTTGTTTGTTTTAGAGGTGATAGGCATGGCTGTGTAGTAAGAAGCTTGGACAAGTGTCTTCTACTATAACCGATCAAAGCTTTGTGAGTGGATTTGATAGATGGAAACTAAAAGAAACCCATTGTATATGTGTGTGAGTGTTTCTCTTCCACCACCACTTGACAACTGGTGTTGGTGTGTTTACATCCCCGTAACTTAGCAGTTCAGCCAAAGGGTTTGATTGAATAAGTACCAGGCTTTAAAAGAAAAGTACTGGGATCAATTCATTCAACTAAAAATTCTTCAAGGTAGTACCCCAGCATGGCCACAGTCTAATGACTGAAACAAATAAAAAAAAAACATGCTGTAACTGGTCCCATTTACTTGAACTTGCTATAACAATCTGTCATGCCAAGCATTCAAGAGGACTTTGAAGATGTGGAGATTTTATTTCCAGCTAGGTGGGGCACCCCACACTATCATAATAATGTAACAGCCTACCCTGATGACATTTTGCCAAACAAGTTGATTAGATGAAGAGGTTCTGTAGAATACTCTCTGTATTTACTAGATATCAAACCACTAGACCATTTTTCATGGGGATTCATAACAGATAAAGTTTACAGTACAAAACCATCAACAATTGACAAATTGAGAGTGGCCATTGAACAAGAAGGCACCCAAACACTGAACATTTCTGATTCCATTGCTTAGCATTTTCAGAATACTCAACAGTTTGAAAACAGGTGTTTATAAGAAAATCAAAATTTGTCTGTAGTTTCTATTAAATTTTGAAAATGAAATATATTTTAATAATTCCTGACTTTATAATCATTCAGTGTGTGCATACACTTTTTTGGAACACTCTGTATACACACACACAAACACGCACACACCTTTGGTCAGCTCTGTTCAATTATCAAAAAGGCTTTTCAACTGTGACCCCCTTGACTTTTTTTTTTCTTCTATATGCTGTGAATCTAGAACTAATATTATCCAGTATGTTCTTTCCTAATGTAGTGGGGTGCGATTTGAGAGATATTTGTCTGTTATTTCTATTAGGTCAGTTGACCATACAGACTTTTTCATTGGTTTGTGAAAACGATAAAGTGTCTATGCTTGATGATTTTTCTTTTAATTTTACTATTACTGTCTTCTTTTTCTCTCTTGTTTCTCCGTCATCATCATCAACAACATTTATAGCAACTTGAGCAAATATCATTAGACTTCCATCAATAATTAAAATTAGTCATTGATTAATATTGCTTTTTTCTCCTCACAGACTAATTACTTCTAGTTAGCTTTTTATCATTACATGCATTAAATATATCAACACTGCAGGTGATGTCTCCCAATTATCTATTATCTAAACAATTCTGTTTTTCTATTATGACCACTGGCCAAGCAATCTTGTGCATTTACTTTGTGATTCTCTTACCACTACTTTAGCAATTATGATGAAGTCTGTTTTGCTGATGAAAAAATAATAAGTCAGAAACACAACCAAAGTTGTCTCCCACACTTGTTAAAATAATTTAAATAATATTAATTAGTATTGTTTTGTTTGTTTAATCTGGCTCCAAGTAATTATTTATAGTTAACTTGTTAATACTCTTTGCATTAACATGAACACTAACTACACAATAACAATACCTATACTTTAACAACTGGTCAGAATCTACATAGAAGAATTACAGCTAATTGAGTCGACCTGCAGTAGATTACTGGTACTTATATCCAACTACATAATAAGTCAAGGGGAATCAACTATCCTCACCACAAGTTCCAGTCCTTCTTGCAGTATAATGGTTTGTGTGCTCCTGTGAGATCAATATCAGTGGAATGCAAAAGTAGGGCCTCCATGCTGAAGAAGCCAGATAGAAGGATAGAAGCCAGATTAATATGGAGCACCACTAGCCAGAAGTAAAAAGGGGTTCGTATAGGGTCAAGGCACCTACCTAGAAAAGAAAAGTTACAAAAGCATTGATGACTATTCAAAACCATCAAAACCGGAAAGTAGAAAGCCTTCCCTGAGAGAAACATATGACATGGTGCAGCAAAGAAAGCTGGGAAAGCATGGATCTAACTGAAAAGAAGCAGAAAAAACAGCCCAGAATTGAGAACAGTGGAGCAAAGTAATTAATGACTTACTCATAAGGAGCAAAAAACTTAAATAAGTAAGTAATCAACTATCTAGAATAATAAGAGCAACTCTGAATTTAGAAAATAGAGTGGATGCAAATGGATTGAAAAGAAGACTGAGTCAAGAAGAGAGGTTATTTCATCCCAGGTCAGCTCTAATCAAGCAAAACTTAAGATCAAAAATATTCCAGCTCTGATCATCTTATATTTTATTCAAACATACTGCAGGGTGTCCACAAAGTCTGGGTATATAGGAATTAACACACTTTAAGAAATTATTATTTCTTATATATTTAATTGTTTATGTTATGATTTTATTTACTCCATGTAACCCACATGGGGATTAACACATACTTCAAGGAATTATTATTTCTTATCTTTAATTGTTTATGTTCTGATTTTATTTACTCCATGTACCCAGACTTTGTGGACACCCTGTATAACTAGAACTACATTATCTACTATGTGCTTGCAATTTCTGTTCTTTTTTTGGAAATCTGCTGTTATTTCTAACAAAATGGGTGACTATGTTACTACTCCCTTCATTGGCTCAAGCTAGTTGTGATAGCAGAAGCACAGGTGCATATTTGTAAGTGAAATAATTACACTACTATAAATTATAATTTGGCGGAGTATTGAGAAAGGGTAACATTGTTTTCTTATGGAAGAAAAACGTCATGGAAGAGTTAGGTGAAGATTAGGAATAACGGATCAACTCTAATGTTCACTTTCGAAATATCACAAAATAGAGTTACATGAAAACATACTATAGTAAACTTTAAACTCCCTCTGGTACTCAAATAACTGAAACTCCCAAGCAATCAGCACCACTTCAACAAAAAAAAAAAAAAAAGAAAAGAAAATGTGTTATCAATTAGAGTCAAAAGAATTTGTGCTAATTAATTGTCATTAAAAGAAAGTTCCTACTATATCTCAAAGTGCAGTACAGTTTTTTTTTTTTGTATTCACAGTACTTGTATTTTATTAGGTAAATAAAACCTTTTCTTAAATTATACTTTTATTTCTTCCTGTTTTTCTTATTTTTACTTTATTCAGAATATTAATGGCAATACTAATATACATAGAGAGTTTTAATGAGTTTTGTAAGTAGTTTAAAAGGTGATGGTGGAGGCGCAATGGCCCAGTGGTTAGGGCAGCGGACTCGCGGTCATAGGATCGCGGTTTCGATTCCCAGACCGGGCATTGTGAGTGTTTATTGAACGAAAACACCTAAAAGCTCCACGAGGCTCCGGCAGGGGATGGTGGCGAACCCTGCTGTACTCTTCCACCACAACTTTCTCTCACTCTTACTTCCTGTAATTCAAAGGGTCAGCCTTGTCACATTGTGTCACGCTGAATATCCCTGAGAACTACGTTAAGGGTACATGTGTCTGTGGAGTGCTCAGCCACTTGCACGTTAATTTCACAAGCAGACTGTTCCGTTGATCGGATCAACTGGAACTCTCGACGTCGTAAGCGATGGAGTGCCAACAACAAAAGGTGATGATCAGATATTTGGGAAATTCAGTTATCCAGCTGCCCTTTAGCCCAGTGGTGTCAGATAGGAGGAAGTTTACCGTATTGTGCAGATACAACCCAACCCATAGATGAAGCAAGAAATAAATTACTTCCATCAGTTATTAGACATTGAGACACTGCATCCTTCAAAACTTCCCTGCTTCTTGAAATTTGCCAATAGTGCACCTGGTACCCCCCACCCCCGTTTCTTCTTATTCTTTTTAAAACATTTTTCACTGTTCACTTCCTGCACATATTCTGTGTACTGCTCATGCAATTTTGGTTATTTTTTTCTGATGAGATGTACTGCACCCTGAGCAATATATACAATAAGTTCATTATTATATAAGACAAATGGACAACATTGAAGCTGAGAAGAATTGAAGGAGAGGAAGCTATGTTAGTAGGGTTCTTCTTGAAGAAGACTTGAGTCTCAAAACTTCTTGTAACATTGCACACAGAACACTTAACCACTTTGTATTGGAATGCATAATAGGAGATGTAATACATCTGGAACAGTAAATCTCTTCCTAGTTATTCATCCCACTATTGATGTGCCGTAGGCAGTGGCAGACTGGCCAGGTTGCCCGCTTGCCCAATGGCAAGTGGGCTCCTGTGCCACTAGAATCCATATATGGGGGGGCTTATGTTAGCATCTAAGGGGCCCATCCCCTCAAGTTTGAGAATTTTTTATTCACCCTTGGAAGAATGCATTAATTATGTCAGCCTGGCTGTGTTTGTAGACAGTTGAAAAGAATACTTTTAACAAAAAAGAAATTATATGATAGCATTGTAGTTATGGCAACCAATATTTTTAGACCAGTCCACCACTGGCTGTAGGTCTGTTCAATGAAAGATAATCTGGGACTATACTGTAACTTCTTCTTCTTCCTCTTCTTCTTCTCCCCTCCTCCTCCTCCTCCTCCTCCTCCTCCTTCTTCTTCTTCTCTAAATAAAGGAGTATGCTTGGTGTTATCAGTAGCACAACAGACAACAGAACCTGAACAAAATTCCTTACAAAAACTTGGCTTTTATCTTTTGCATTCCAAGCTCAAATCCCATGAAGCTCAATTCATCAAATTCTATTCTTCTAAAGTCAATGACATATATATCAATACAATACATATCAAATTAAGTCAACTCTATTCCTATGAACAAAAATTGACCAAGTGCCTAGACCAAAGAAATATATACTGTGTTTCCACCTCAAAATCATCATCATCAACTTCAATCTCATCAATGCCAACCGCAATTTCATCATTGTCAGCCTCAGTTTCATTACTTTCAGTCATGATTATGTTGTCTTTCTTGATTTTTATCATTGTCAACTTTAATTTCATTATCGTCAACTTAAATGTCTCTGAAGAATGGAGCAAATTTTTTTTTTTTTTTTTATGAGTAGACTTTGACAGCAGTGATTACTTGTTGAAGAATTGTAAAAGAATGTGAACATTAAAAGGTTTTGTAAAGGATTACAAGTTTTGGATAATAAAAACTGTCACATTACCATAGATATACATATAATTATTCATTAGACGTATGTAAAATTACGTACTATACTAGATACTTATGCAACAAGACAAAGACAAAAATAACATCAGTCTAACCTTTTATTCATTATTTCCATTCCTAAATCACCCAGCACAATCATCTTTGATAATCAAAGTCTACCCAGTTTTGATCAATGTGTATTTACATTCATAAATACATATATTGATCAACAGCAGACTGATTTTTATTACCGAAGATGACTGTGCTGGAATTTTTTGGAATAATATATTAAAAGAGTTAAGTAGGAATAATGAATAAAAGGTTAAATTGATGTTATTTATTTTTGATGTTAATGAATTTGAAGCTGATGTTGACAAGATTGAGATTGATAATATATGCAAGCGTGTATGTATACATACATACATATATATATATTTATATGTATATGTATATATATATATATATATATATATATATATATATATATATATATATATATATATATATATATATATATATGCATACATATGACTCATATATATATGTGAGTCAGTCTCATATATATGAAACTGACTCAAAATAAAAATATAATACAATGTATATAGACATGGCTGTGTGATAGGAAGCTTGCTTCCCAACCACATGGTTCCAGGTTCAGTCCCATTGTGACACCTTGGACAAGTGTTTTCTACTAAAACCTCAGACTGACCAAAGCTTTGTGCATGGATTTGGTAGACATAACCTTGTTATATATATATAGCAGTGGTGACTCCGGCACACATGCTGTTCAGGCTTAGCCTGAGTATAAATTTAGTAAAGTGAACATGTATTTGCAAGCTGATTTAATTTCTACTACTACTAATACTGACTTCAAGTATGTAATTACAGCCAGTAACTCAGGCTTCTTTTATTGAGCCTGGTTGCAGTTCATTTATTTTCATTCAGTGTCTGGTGGTCATCTTAGAAGTGACCTGAGTCAAAAAATATCATTCATAGCAGACGTTCTCTCAACATTGTTCACATGTGCCTGACTCAGGCTCAGAAGTTATAGCATAAGTCGTTATCTATAATTGTAAAAATTAGTAATTCAAATTCAATGTTTCCTTGAAACAGTAAATTTCCATAGAGATTAGGATTTAAATTCCAATCTATGAAAAGTTTCCATTCTTAAAGGAACAAAAAATTATCCAACAACTTGGGCTGATACGAACAAGCCTGGTATGTGTAAAAAAAAACTAACTGGCATTTCTTGTCAAGAGTACAAGCAACAGTCAGATCACTGATGTTTGTTGTGCACTCTGCTGTCGTTATTTGATTGTTGTTATTCTGTGTGTCTGTATGTAAAGATCAGTTGTGTTTTGCAAGGTTGCTTTATTTTTATCCTTAACTTAGAAATGGATTAAAGAATAGTGTTAGATATAAAAAATAAGCCATTTGGGGCTAGAAATAAAGCGTAAAAATATGAAATTCTTTGAGTAGGCATGTATCTTATGCAAAATCTGTGATGAGCCTGAGTGACACTGATGACCTGGAGTCACCTCTGATATATGCATGTGTGTGTGTCTTTGTGTCTGTGTTTGTCCCCCCATTACCACTTAACAACCAGTGTTGGTGTAGTTATGTCCCTGTAACTTAGTGGTTCAGCAAAAGAGAGCGATAGAATAAGTACTGGACTTGAAAAAGAAAGTCCTGGTGTCGATTTGTTCAACTAAAATCCTTCAAGATGGTGCTCCAGCATGGCCGCAGTCAAATGACTGAAACAAGTAAAAGAATACACACCCACACACACACTCACATATATATTAACATTATTGTCATCATTATTATGATAACGAATCTGTTGTGGTTGATTGAAGTCAGTCATTTTTCCTCTTCAATATAACACTTTTAGCATTTAGCGACATTGAGGTTTGCATAGACTCTGAAACATTCAAAGATAGAAAAAAAAAACATGTAAAATGTAAATTGAGTTAGCAAAGCAAATATTTTATATCTAACAAGGAAAAGTAATTGAGACATTGAAACTAAATGCACAGTGACAGAAAATGTCTTGAGAATATATATATGTTTATATATCTTAGCAAATGTGTCTCTTCATGCAGTATTGTGTATATGTGATCTGTAATGTAATACACCTGTTACTTTAACTACCTGTCAGTAAACAAGCTTCTCGTTTTCCAAAAGTAATTAGTCTTATATTCAAAAGAATCCATTAGCTGAATTTTTGCTACAAAATCTTTAAGGGAATAATTTCATAGAATTGTGATCCTTGAAATGATGAGAAAGATTTTCTTTGAAAAGATATTGGAATTAAGTTAAGTGAACTCTCTAACTAAAATTTTACAGTGTTATAATAAAATAGCGTAATTATCTCTTTAGCTCTGGAATCTAACACTCCTTGACTTTTTTAAGCATCAGTTTTTATGTGGAAAGTACGGATAGAAAGTGTAGTCTTTCTTACTCATCACCCTCCTCCTCATTATCATTATCATTATCATCGTTATCACTGGTTTAATGTCCACATTTTGATACTCACATTGGGTCAAACAGAATTTTGTTGAGGTGGATTTTCTATGGTTGGATGCCTTTCTTGTCACCAACTCTCACTTGTTTCCAGATAAGGTAATATTTTCCCATAGCCAGAAATGTTTTTTCATGGAAGATTGGAAATGAAGGACCACTTGTATGACAGTGACACTCGTTTACATCTATCAGGTGAAGTCAAGGTAAGGAAACAGTAAACACATGCACACACACACACACATGCACACACATGAATATAGATGAGAATAAGCTGGAAAACTGAACTGAAGATAGCATGTTTGACTCTTTTTTATCAACTTTTCCTCTTCTGAGGGTTGAATGTTGAAGCTGGTTTCTCTATTTGTTTCTTTCGTTGTTCGTAAAAAAGTTCATTTTCCATGCTTTTGTTTTTATGTTCTCATTTCTCATTTTGTTCACGTTTTTTTTGTTGATGTCCTGTACCTATATATGCATGTATATATACATATATATGTAGGCATGTACATGTATGTGTGTATATATGCATATATATATATATATATATATATATATATATATATATATATATATATATATATATATATATATATACATATATATATATCATCATCATCATCGTTTAACGTCCGCTTTCCATGCTAGCATGGGTTGGACGATTTGACTGAGGACTGGTGAAACCGGATGGCAACACCAGGCTCCAATCTAATTTGGCAGAGTTTCTACAGCTGGATGCCCTTCCTAACGCCTATATATATATATATATATATTATTTATATTATTATATGATCGAATGCCACGCATCCATTTCCAAGTAAATATTTATGTATATGGTTGCAATCAAATGACTGAAACAAGTAAAAGAATAAAAGAATATATATTATGTATGTATGTATTGGGCTTCTTTCAGTTTCCTTCTACTAAATACACTCTCAAAACTTTGATCAGCTTGGGACTATAGTACAAGACACTTGCCCAGTGTACCATATAGTAGGACTGAATCCAGAGCCATGTGGTTGGGAAGCAAACTTCTTACCACACAGCCACACTTGAGCCTATAGCTACACAGACTTCTTCTAGTTTCCATCTACCAAATTCACTCAAGAGGTTGTGGTTGTCTCAGGGCTATAGCAGAAACACTTACTTACCCAAGATGCCACACTTTGGGACTGAACTCAAGATTAATACCATTATTAGTATTTTTAATATTAATTTCATTTTACTAAGAGTCAACTACACCAATTCCAGCCTTTGTAAAAGATCTTTATTAGAAGTGAGCTAGCACTTTCCCGGCCTAGTGGCTGAAGCAAAAATAATTATGTAGTGGAGATGGTTGAAAGGACTGACAACAGATACTTTACTCTTCAACCAAGAGGAGAAAAGATTGCAAGTATACCCTGAGAGACTGGAGGAAGTGACACTTTCTGTATAGTGTTATGTAGAATGTTATAATGAGAAATTCTCAAGAAGTTTCAAGGGATTGTTACATTCTAAGGTGGAGGCAGACAAGTAGTTATAACATCCCAACAAATACTATCTGTGTATAAATATATTGGATGTTGAAAAAAAAAAGGGGCAGAGAGAAAAAGAGTGTCAGGGAAAGAAAGAAAAAGAGAGAGATAGATAATATAATAGGAACCTAGAAATTTCGAGATGGAAATATTATTAAATTAAAAGTTCTTATCTTTGAATTGAACACCAGTAAATTTAATTTAGAATTTGTTGGTCAGTTATGCGTGGGTTGATCTCATACAACTTTGACTCAAAAGATTTTTTTTTTTTTTTTTTTTTTTTTTTACCAGTCATCTTTATACACATATGGCCACATATGAAAATAAGATGAGAACGAAAAGGAGTATGAAAGAGACAGAGGCAGGGAGGGAATGATAGAGTAGCATTAATATAATGAATAACAAAAGATTTTAAAATTGAGATATTATGAAATTAAAAATTCTTATCTTGCTTCTGCCAATTGTATTTCTGCATATTTAATTCAATTTTTTTTTTTTTTTTTTTTTTTGGTTGGATATGCATGTCTTGATCTCAATTATCATTTTTTTTATTATTCGTGGTCTGAAATTCATCAATTTTCTTTCTTACATCAAAGAGAATTAAAACACCTCTTGGTAAACACTGCATAAAAATGCTGAAGTTTAATAAATTTTGTGTGAGATGCCTAGACAATATTTACAGATCCAACTATTATTATTTTCTGGAACACGCTTATGTATGTCCTAATAAATAATCTGTTAATGTGTATCATCTTGGTTGTACTAATCACAAACAGGATAATGAACATATTCTTAAACAATCATATTACTTATGTTTCAACAGCTATATCAGTGAAATTTCTTTGCTTTCTATAATGTTTTTCTTCTGTACTACATTATAGACATTTGGTGTTGCTATGTTGGCTATTAATGCATTCTTATCATGTTTAGTCATGGAAAATTACAACAAGCTTATTTTGTGTTACCAAATGATTCATCTAGATACTGAAGTCCCATTGTACTTTTGTATTGTTAATTTTTATCACAGAAGGCACTTATTATAAGTAACCCTCAGCATCTTGTCAAAAGATGGGAAATATTGTGATTACTATTATCATTATTTTTATTTATATTTGTTATAATTATTGTTGTTAAGGTAGTGAACTGGCAGAATCATTAGCATATTGGGCATCCACCCGTAGAAACCATGCCAAATCAAAGTGGAGTCTGGTGCAGCAGCCCCCGCCCCTCGGTTTGCCAGCTCTGGTCACACCACCCAACCCATGGACAATGGACAATGGATGTAAATGATGATGAGGATGACAGAATGCTTAGTGGCATTTCATCCATCTTTGCATTCTAAGTTCAAACCCTGACAAGGTCAACTTTACCTTTCATCCTTTCGGGTTCAATAAAATAAGTACCAGTTGAATGCTGGGGTTGATGTAATCAGCAAGCCCTCTCCCCCAAAAATTTTAGGCCTTGTCGCTATAGCAGAAAGGATTATAATTGTTAAAACTATTACATACTATATTAGTTAGTAGGTTTGTTGTGAGGTTTGATGACAAGTCTCCTCAAATCTTAAAGAATCTTTCTAAGGATTCTTATAGAAAACAGGATCACGTTTTTGTACAGGTTGACAACGTAAGTCTCAATTCCAATATCTTTTGGCCCCTTTAAATTGCAGTTTGGGTGTTGTGCCAAGCGCACGAACTACAACACAAAAAATTATCATCTTGGTCTTCCACAATCTTTTTATCTCTCTGGCAAGGTCCTGATGTTTCTCAATTTTCTATTATTATTATTATTGAGTGAGAGAGCAGTGCATGCCATCAAAGTGACACTGGGGTAAAATATACGAAGCCCATTATACCCATCATGACTACTCGTCTGATAAGGGTACACCAGGCACATGCATCTCAACCATATGTGCGCGACATGGTGACCTCATATCAAAGTAAACAGCGCATGACCTTGCAGGTGGGGCCCAGTTAGAATTTTCTTCAGGTCGAGTAGCCCATCCTGCTCAAAAGGTCCCTAAATAAGGTTTGTTTAAGGATGTTGAGCAAAACACCCATGTTTCCAAAGGTGAATTATTCAAACCCATTATCATTATTATTATTATTGTTATTATTATTATTATTATTATTATTATTATTACTAAGGCAGTGAGCTGACAGAATTGTTAGCATGCTGGATGAAATGCTTAGTGGTATTTCACCCATCTCTACATTGAGAGTTCAAATTCTACCAATGTTAACTTTGCTTTCCATCTTTTCATCCTTTCGAGATTGACAAATTAAGTACCAGTGAAACACTGGGGTCGATGTAATCAACTAGTCCCCTATCCCACCACCACCACTAAATTTCAGGCCTTGTGCCTTTAGTAAAAAGGATTATTATTATAAAGGCGGCGAGCTGACAGAATCATTAGTACACTGGGTAAAATACTTAGTGGCATTCTGTCCATCATTACATTCTGAGTTCAAATTCTGAGGTCAGCTTTGCTTTGATCTTTTCAGGGTTGATAAATAAGTACCAGTGAAACACTGGGGTCAATGTAATCAACTATCCTCTCCCCCAAATTTCAGGTCCTGTGCCTATAGTAGAAAGGATTATTGGTTATTATTTGAAAACAAAAGTGAGGGAAGAGAGAAAAGTGCTGCCTCGTAGCAATTTTGTTGAAAGGTGAGTGAATGTGGCAACAATGATATGAGTGAATGGGCCTACTCTAAATATGGTAGACAATGTGGAGAGGACACTTGCCCTAGTGGTCAGGGTCTCTGTGGTTTTGTGAGGTTTCCACAAGCAGTTCTTGGTAGTCTCCTGCTTTGGGGGAATTATTCTTTGTTGAAATTTATATTTTTGTAATTTTTTACTTTTTTTTACATACCTTTTATGTAACCTCACACTGTATTGTCCTGTACTGTTTCTAACATTTTTTGTGAACCTTTGGCGGTTAATAAAGAGAACATTATTATTATTCTGCAACAATTTGTGCCATCATTTCATACCAAATTCCACACATTCTACATTTCTCTGACACTTTCTCCCAAAAAACATGTTATCAAGTTGTTTGTTTTTAACACTTGATCTTGAGCTGCTACAAAAGGCTCTTTTTTTTTTCTTTTTTCAGTCATCCTTTTTTCAATCAAGCCCAGTTTTTATTCCACATACATCTTCAGTGGTCTTCCAAGACTGACCATGGATAGGTTTCTCTTCAATCTGTTTAACATGTTCTCTTTGAATTTCATTCTAGTCCTTTTCTCCTGTTCTACACTCGATCACCTGTTCTTTATTCACTGCCTTTAGCAATTTCTCTGAGCAGCTCTGTAAATATTCTAGTAGGCTTTATTATTATTATTATCATCACTACTACTACTACTACTACTACTACTACTACTACTACTACATCTGACATACTCAGATTGTTGCTGGAGGTGTCATTAATGTACCAGTTGTTCACTTCCCATGAACTGAGGTGATCTGTTCTTTTCAAGTCTCGAGAATTGTGCACAAGCTCCTTGCACTGCAAAGTAAGGCTGTTTTTAAGGATGGGCTCTATTGTTGTTGTTGTTGGTGGTGGTGGCAGCGTTGTTGTTGTTGTTGTTGTTGTTGTTGTTGTTGTTGTTGTTGTTGTTGTTGTTGTTGTTGTTGTTGTTGATGATGGTGGTAGTCGTGGTAGTGGTGGTGGTGGCAGCAGCGTTGTTGTTGTTGCTTTAGTATTATTACTATTGTTATAAATAGTGTTTCAGCCTGTCTTAATAAATCCAGAAATAGGATTTAGCTGCAATAAGATTTTGATAATCTGAAAATCTTTGGCTGGAGGCCAAATATATATATATATAAGACAGTTACATAAATCACTTAAGTACAGATGTCAGGATAGATTTGTGCAAAACTATAAACTTTTTTTTTCTCAATATGAAAATAAGTCACAGCAAAATATTATGAGCATTTTAATAAAATTTTGCATTTATTGTAAATGTCTAATATATGATTTATTCATACATTGTCACCATAAATACAAACACATGCACACACACCAAACTGTGTGTGTGTTGATAAATTGTCACTATGTACGACTTAATCTTACTCCGTAGTAAATGTGTATTTGATGAAGAGAGAAGATGGAAAATGGATCAAGCTAAAATATTTTACGTTTGAATGCTTAGAAATGTCACTTTGTAAATGTCTTACTCTTGATAAGAAGTAAAATGCATAACTATAGATGACATAGAAGAAATATTGTAGTATCAAAAATTTGTTTATAGACAACCAACAAATCAATTATGGAATGATTCAGAAATATACAATATATATTTGTATAGACTGGTGCTATTGATATAAAATATAGATAAGTTCCTTGTAGAAAACATAAAAGGTATTTGGAGATGTTAAATGATGATGATGATGATGATGATGATGATGATTGTTCAGTTGTTTGATTAATTGAACTACCAGATCCATTGAATTACCACCCTTTCTGTTTCCTTTGTATTCTCTCTCTTGTATTCACATTGTACTTTGAGGGTATGTCCTTACCATTTCTTTCTCTCTTTCCAACTGGGGAAGCCACTGTCTCTCTATCATACTTTAACTCCTCAACACCTGGTGTAAAGCTATCACCCTCAATATTCAGTTGGGGGTGGAGGAGGTCGTGTCTTGAAAATTACTTGGTGACCTCATGGGTATTGGTGCCATGACAAAGCACCCAGTACACTCTGTAAACTGGTTGGTGTTAGGGAAGGACTTCCAGCTGTATGAACCATGCCAAAACAGACGCTGGAGTTTGGTGCAGTCAATCCTTTGGCTCATCAGATCCAACCCATGCCAGATGTTAAATGATGATGATGATGGTGGTGGTGGTGGTGGTGGTGGCTGAGTATCCTACAGAGTTGTGTACTCTTAATGTAATTCTCAGGCAGAACCAGCATGATACCTCTGTGTAACAAGACAGAACCTTTAAATTATGGGGACAGTTCATGTGATGAGCTTCCCTAAAGGTTTCTTTTATTCAGTTTCACATTTTTGTCAGAAAATCTCCCACAAATCATATCTTAACATCTTAAATAAAGAAAGGATACATTAGATAATGTAGTTCTAGCTATATCCTTACAAAGACGAAGTGGTCATAAGTGTATTCATTAAGAGTTACTCTGGGGTTAACCATCAAAAAGATGAAGTAACTCCAGAGAGTTGATGGTTTATTTCTGAAGGAATTGCTAACAACAACTGCTGACATCCACAGAAGATGTTATGTGATATTTCAGCAACAATTCACTAACTTGAAACAATAAAAGGAATTAATAAGTGGCAGCAACAGGAAACAGACAGATAAAATGTCAACTGCCAACAAGAATTAGATTCTTTTCCACTTCTCTATACTCAAATGTCTTATCTATGAGACCATACTTATATTCTTGTTCAGTACCCATTTTATGAACTACAATATTTTTCAACAGAACTTATCATCATCATCATCATCATCATCATCATCATCATCATCATCATCATCATCATCATCATTTATTGTCCTCTTTTCTATGCTTGCATGGGTTAGACCAAATTTGTTGAAACAGATGTTCTACAGCCAGATATCCTTCCTGTCATCAACCCTCATTTATTTCCTACCAAGATAATATTTCCCCATGGCTTGACAGGTTTTTCCTGGAAAGACTAGAAGCAAACAGCATTCTTGTATGTTAATGATGCTCATTTTTCTAACCATCACATGACGCCAAGGCATAAATGTACACAAACACACACACACACACTAATATATTTATATACGAAGTGGTATCAAAATGTTCCCGGACTAGGTCTGTAGGACAACATAAGATGGCAGCACATGGTTGCATGCACAGTGAAAGCTAGCAGTGACCTTCATGAGGCAGTGTGCTGATTGGCATTGCTGTGTTTAATTCTCATGTGAAATTTGTATTTTTGTGATCACATGTATGCTGTAGTCTGCAATTTTGTCATGCATGGACAAGAAGTTGGAACAAAGAACCAACAGGAAATTGTGCATTAAACTTGGGAAGTCTGTTACAGAGGTATTGAGCATGCTTTGACAAGTTTATGGCGAAGAGGCAACAGGTCATACACAATGTTTCGAGTGGCATGGCTGCTTCAAAAGCAGAAGAATGTCTCTGGAAAATGATGAGTGATCTGAAAGACCTGTCACGGGTGACATCCTGGAAATGTGGAGAAAATTCATCAGCTTTTGCATGAGGATCATTGGAAGACAATCAACAACATTGCTGATGTTGTTGGTCTTTTGTATGACTCTGTGCAGGCAATCCTAACATCTGAATTGAATATGCTGAGTATCTCTGCTAAGTTTGTACCCCACCTGCTGACCACTGAGCAGAAAGAACATCGCCTCAAAGTCTGTCAAGATCTCCATCAGTGTGCCAATGATGATCCATCCTTCATGTCGAGGATTATCACCAGTGACAGCAGTTGGTCTATGGGTACAACTCTGAGACAAAGTAGCAGTTGTCACAATGGAAAAGCCTTTCATCTCCACAACCAAAGAAGGCATGGCAGAGCCACAGCTCAATCAAGAGCATGCTCATCATTTTCTTCTGAATTCCACAGTATTGCACATCAAGAATTTATCCCTCAGGACCAGACCATCATTCAAGAGTTCTACTGTTTTGAAACATTTGAGGGAGGACATTTGGTGAAAGTGACAGGATCTGTGGAGCACAAAGAATTGGATTCTTCACAACAACAATGCATCCTGTCACCGAGCTCTCCTCATTCGTGAGTTTCTTGCCAAAAATAACATGGTATCACTTCCACACCTATCCTACTCACCATATTTAACACCTGTGGACTTCCATCTCTTCCTCAAGATGAAAACGCAGCTCAAAGGTCACCATTTTAACACCATTGTCAAGATCCAGATCAAATTGCAGAAATTCCTCGACTTGCTTACAGAAAACAACTTCCAGGCCAGATTTCAAAAGTGGCAGAAATGCAGGTCTGGTGTATTGCTGTGCAAGGTGACTATTTTGAAGGAGACAATACTAAAACTCAGGTAAATAAGTTATTTTATTAAACATAACTAGTCTGGAAACTTTTTGATACCACCTCATACATAGGCTTCTTTTCAGTTTCTTTTTACCAAATCCACCCACATGGCTTTGGTCAGCGTGGGGCTATAGCAGAAGACACCTGCCCTCTGTTCCACTTAATGAGATTGAACTTGAAACCATGTGGTTAGAATGCAAGCTTCTCAACTACACAATCATACCTGCACTTAACACTGGAGGAAACTTTTAGTAGTACTGTGGCTTAATAGTAAAAGGACTTTTTTATTATCACTCAGTGTGGAAGGAAGAGCAGGCCCATAACCCCTCAGACTGATGGGAGGAAGTTATCTTCAAACCAGAGACCAGGACCAATGCTTGCAACAGGGCAGACTCCACTAAATTCACCCATTGCTGTTTTAATGCACAGTAGGCAATCACCCTGGTACCCGAAAGGTTTGGGGCCTAATGTTAATCTATATATGCTGTGGTTTGTTATCAATAACTAAATACTATACACTCCTGTCATTACTTTGTTGGAGTTGGGTGGGGCATGATGAGGCTATAATGTTGTTAAGATAGCTTTGAAGGCATCCAATAACCATGTGGTTGTATTAAACTGCATGAACGATTAAGTCTACCACTCAAGTAGACCAGGGTACTCAAAATGCAAATAGCTAGGACAAATACTGCAAAGCATCCTATCCAATGATCAAATGATTCTGTATGCCCACAGCTCTAGGCTGGTACTTTATTTATTGATCCTAGAAATATGGATGGCAAAGTTGACTCCAGTGGGATTTGAACTCAGAACACAAGAAGCCAGATTAAATGTCACAAGGAATCCCATCAAATGCTCTCTCATCATCCTTATCATCATTGTCGTTGTTTAACATCTATGCTCCATGCTGGCATGGATTGGATGGTTTCACAGGATCTGATGGTTCCAAAGACTGTATTGTACTCCAATGTCTGCTTTGCTTTGGCATTATTTCTGCAGTTGGATGGCCTTCCTGACACCAATCACTTTATTGCATGTACTGGATTCACTTTTCATACCACCAACACTAGTGAGGTCACCATGCAGCTCATAAGGCTATGAACTCCAAGGAAGAGTGGGAGCTGGCTTTATGCTAGGGGACAAGGCTCAGCTTATAGCTGAAATATTCTATTTCTGAAGGGTTTCTGAGGTTATTATAGATCTATGAAACCCAGACATAAGCAAGTATTTTCAAGCAGTGAGCATTATGAGGTATATTGCATATCATAAATTGGGCCATAGTATTAAATGAATAACTTAATAAACATCATATGTAATACATTTTCATCAGTTGATAATTTAAGATTTACTTAGCTCCACCAAACTTTGAATGAAAGAAAGCATTAGTGAACAAGTAAGCAAAAAAAAAAAAATTGTTCAAATTAAGAGAGACAAATCTAATGATTATGTTCCAAAATTTTTGTAAAAAATTATGAAGTTTATATAATGAGGTCATAACATGTACCACAGAAAAGAGTAACATGCAGTCAATGTGTTCCAGGTTATCAAACTTATTTAATCTATGAATGCTTTGTAAAATAAATGTTAAATTATGTAAAGATCTACTAGATAAAGTTCTTATTCTTGATACAAATTCACGTGTTTTGGTTAATTCAATAACTTCAAAGAATATGTTGGCAATCTGAAACAGACTGGCTCCAGAAACATTCTGATATAAGGAAATAAATCTAAACAATATCTAGTATGTTAACTACTGTTGGACTCCATCAAAATCATTCAATTAGATTCTCCGATTACAAAAAATCAAATTGATCAAAACTGACTAAAATATAAATATCTCATGAACAATAACAGTTATAACAATATATATGGCATTACAATATTATGAGCAATAACAATAAGGAGATTAGTTCAGTAAGCATTCATCTCACATCAATAAAATTGTGTATGATTGATATCACATTTTGTTCTCCAGTAGAATTTAGAAACATCTTCATCGCTGTATTATTGACAGTATAGAAATGTGTGAATATATAACCTGTTCCAATTATTTACTTACTAATCTCCTTTATTGCTACAAGATAATAAATAACTGTAATTAATTGATTGAGAAAGAGTTTATTTATCTTATATTTATTTATTAATTGATTGGTTGTTCACCAATTCAATAAAGAATCACCAAAATGTTGCTTTTGGCATATTTTGGATAATAATATTTTTAGACGGAGCTGTCTCCTGTTTTGCAAATAGCTTATATATTTACATAAAATAATAATTAAGTTGTCAAATTGTTGTAAAAGCTGACTGGATGCAGGTCAATTCAAAAAATAGAATGATTATAGTTATTTAGCTTTCTTCTATTTTTTAGTGTCAAATTTTCTGTTTATTATTTTTTATTTTATTTACCTAACTACCATTAAATGATAACAGCTGTTATCACAAACAACAACTACATTTATGTCATCAGTATGAAGACAGGTTGTTGGAGAGGGACCTTTTGAAAAGTTGTTGACTATTTAAGAGATCAATACAAATCAAATACTTTAGATACTAAACTATTTCAAGCCAACAAGTAAGATACTGTCTGTCATTTGATTATGAAAATATAGTCATATATATATATGAAAAAAAAAATTGTTTTATTTTAAGAACTATATAGTAGGCTTCCGTCAGTCTCAAGAGGCCATGGATCTGCACCTGAAGAAATCGTGTCCGCTGCTCATGGCAATGCAGTGTCTGTTGTGGCTGTATAGGCCCCCCACAGGAGTGACAGTCTTACATACAGTAACTGCATTTGAAAGAGGTCTCTGCCAACGCTACTGGTTTTTCCTTCTGTCAAGTGTGCTTTTTCTTTAGTGGTGAGTTCCTGCTTTCCTTCTGTTCTCTTTGTCCCCTTTCACAGTATTTCTCTCCAGTGTGGGTGATCATTTGCAACCTCCTCCCATTACAGGGCATCCAAATCAAGTGACTTCATATTCCTCTTACAGACGTCCTTGAAACAAAGATGAGGTTGTCCTCATGCCCTTCTGCCAGTGGCCAATTCCCCATACAGGAGGTCTTTGGGGGATCCTTCCATCCACCATGCAATGTACATGACTGAGCCAGCACAAACAACACTGCTGGAGCAGGGTGAATATGCTGGGTATCTTGGCTCAGTTGGGGACTTTGGTGTTGGTGATGTGGTCGGGCCACCAGATAGCCAAGATGCGTCTCAGATTATGAAGGTGAAAGACATTGAGACATCGCACCTATCTAGAGTAAAGGCTCTACATCTCACTGCCATAAAGTAGCGTACTAAGGAAGTACACCTTATAGACAGCAGTCTTGGTGTTAGCAGCCAGTTTTTCTATTTTCCCAGACTCTCTTTGTGAGCCTGGCAAATGTGGAGGATGCTTGTCTGATTTGCCTGTTGATCTCAGGGTCCAGGGAGAGGTCATCAGCAATGGTAGAGCTGAGATAGGTGAATTGATGGACTAGCTCCAGCTTGTAGTTGTTGATGGTGATGGTGGGGGGGGGGGGCTGCTTGAAGCTTTGGCCCATTACTTGGGTCTTCTTCAGACTGATAGTCAGACTGAATTCCTGACAGACCTTTGGAATTTTGTCCACAAGATGTTGCATTTGCTCTTCAGAGTGTGCTGTCAGTACTGTGTCATCTGCAAACAACATTTCTCTGACAAGTACCTGGTGCACCCTGGATTTTGCTTTCAGCCTCAACAGACTAAATAGTTTGCCATTTGATCTGGTGTAGAGGTAAACACCATCAGTTGATGTCCTAAATGCATGTTTCAGTATGACTGAAAAGAAGATGCCAAACAGGTTGGGGGCAAGCACACAGCCCTACTTCATGCTGCTACATATGTTGAATGCCTCCAAAAAAGAGCCATCAAATTGAACAAGGCTTTTCATGTCCATGTGAAATGATTGGACAATCCTGAAGAGTCTTGGGGGACAGCCAATTTTGGCAAGGATTTTGAACAGGCCATCTCTACTAACTAGGTCAAAAGCCATTGTGAGATCGATGAAGGCGATAAAGGGTGGCTGCCTTTGCTCTCAGCACTTCTGTAGCTGTCAGAGAGAGAAGGTCATGTCGATGGTGGAACGTTTTGATCTGAAACCACACAGAGATTTGGGGTATACCCTCTCAATGATTTTCTGTGGCATGTTTAGGGTCACGTGGGCAAAGACCTTCCCAATGATGCTTAACAGTGAGATGCCTCAGTAGTTATTGCAGTCACTTTTGTCCCCTTTGTTCTTATATAGAGCCTCTACATCAAGCACAGGCAACCTTTTTTGAGAAGCAAGCTGCATGAAACATGACTCATCATTAGGCAGACTGCACTACAAAAATATTCAAGGTAATTTTTCATTAGGTGTGCCATTCAGAAAGTCCTGCAGGATACAGTTTGCCCATGACTGCTCTACATGGTAACTCATTCTGCTAGAAATAGTGACCAACTCTCCCTCAATCACATGCAATCATTAAAAATAATAAGACACATTGAATAATGTAGTCTGAATTACACAATGCTTGAAAAAACGTTGGATTGAAAACAGCTGTAACACTTTTTTGATCATGTAGCTCTTCATTTTGAGTTGATGTACAGCTAAATAACATTATAGTATACAATTAAATAAACATCAATTTCTTACTAAATTGATTTATGCATCAGCTAAAATCGTTATCAAAACATTGTCGTCATTATTTCTATTTATGTAAGCAATAGGGTAATGGGTTTGATAAAATTATATTCAATATTTGTTTTCAAGAAAAAAAAACAAAAATCGAATGTTTGCATGTGTTTACATTTTCTAGTGTAAATATATATTTCTCAGCCAGTTCTAAATGGAAATTGAATATAAATTCAAATATATGTCTAGTCTTGCTCTAAAGTAATTTTTGCATTGGAAGCCCAAGTGAGAAGGCAAAAAATGAAATAAACTGTCATAAAAATGTCTGTCTCTGTGGAATTGCCATTTACTTCATCATCCCTTATTATCAGTAAAATATATATCAGTAGTCAACTAGAACTGGTGCAGTATATTCTTTTGATAAGGTTCAAAGAGATTTTTTTTTCTAGAGGACAGGTATGGCTGCATATAGGTGCAGGTAGAGTTGTGTGGTTAATAAACTCATTTTGCAACTGCATGGTTTTGGGTCAAGTCCCAGTGTGTGGTACTTTGGGCAAGTGTTCTTCTCCTATAGCCCCAGGCCTTGTGAGTGAATTTGGTTGACAAAAACTGTGTGGAAGCCCATCATATATATTAAATGTGTGTGTACACTTGTGTGTATGTGTGTGCGCATGTGTGTGCACATGTGTGTGTGTGCACTTGTGTGTAGGTGTGTGTGCATGTGTGTGTAGGTGTGTGCGCATGTGTGTGTAGGTGTGTGTGTGTGTCTTTGTACTTATCACCTCCTCCCCACTGCTAGATGAGCAGTGTTGGTTTGTTTACATCCCTGTAACATAGCAGTTTGGCAAAAGAAACTGATAGAATATGTACCAAACTTCAAAAAAAAATTGTTCAACGAAATACGTTAAGGCAGTGCTCCAGCATGGCAACTGTCCAATGAATGAATCAAGTAAAAGATAGAAGATACAAATGTCTGTATGTCTAAGTGGAATTACTATCTATTTCATCATACCCTGGTATTGATAAAATAAATACCAGTAATAAACTAATATTGATTCAATCAATTTTTCTTTTCTTTTTTTTTTTTTTTTTTACGAGGTTCAAAGACATTTTTTTTTTCTAGAGATATGTAGTTATTGATTAACAAATATGATCAAAAGCTCTGTTGTGCTTGAGGATGATGGAATACTTGAAACAGCAAAGCATTTTTGACTACTCCTGTGGTGGAGATGATGGGAGGGATGGTGGCTGATGTTTTAAAGGTAAAACATTAACATTAAATTATAACATTGGTACAGTTTTAGGTTCTTTGCTTCATTGATTTATTGAGCAGAATTGAATCATCACCGTTTAATATATGATTGATTTAGAATTAAACTCTTTATCTGTTTCATTCTATCTTTTATCCTTCGCTTGTTTCAGTCATTGGACTACAACCATGGAGGGGCACCACCTTGAAACGTTTAGCCAAGTGCATCAACCCCAGTACTTAGTTTAAGCTTGCTACTTATTCTATCAGTTTCTTTTGCCAAACTGCTTAGTTATTGAGATATAAACAAATCAACACTGGTTGTGAAGTGGTTGTGGGGACAAACTCAAATACATTTTGTTAATAATTCATTAAACTCTTTTGATGAAAGTGAATTTGTCCACAATAAATTGTACTCACTTCATTTCATACTTCAGGTCTGAATGACTACATTGTTACAACTTCTAGCCTCATGAAAAAAAAAAAAAACATACAACTAACACCTTCATATTGTCTACAAATGCTAACAAGCCTCATAAGTTCTGGCAAAGTTGTCCTCAGTGGGATTTGGTCTCAGAATGTAGAGAGCAAGAAGAAATGGCACTAAATAACAAAAACAACAACAACATCATCAATTATAATAAGAATGAGGATGATGATGATGATGATGATAACAATAAGGAGCTCCAGCCCCAAAAACGATACTGACAGATTGTATGTGCCTAGAAACAGGGGTAGAAAAGGTCTCACAGGAGACCTTTCTATGAATGATGGACAGCTTGCACCACTTCTTGTCAAGGACTTAATGATGGCATGTTACTCCTGCTTGTAACCTATATACTTGTGATAAAGAAAAGGACAAAAAAATTACTACAGAGGCACAGTTGTTTTACCAACATATGCAATTTTAACAACTTATGCCAGTTAATAAAAAGTCATGTCCACTTTTGCACTAATTTCAGTACATCCTTCATGTAATATAATTGTTCACGGTAAAGTGATGTCAGAAATTCAGGTATTGGATCAAAAGTTCATAGTTCAGATATTCAGTCTTTCAAATCTTGAACAGTTTCTGAGATAGCAATAGCACTTCAATGTCTACGAAGACAATGAATAGTTGAAAAATAAATAAATACAGAAATCATGTTAAGTGAATCTGATATATATTTCTTGCTTTTAAAATACACTTTACATTTTAATGGTGTTTCAAGTAGAGTTTTTTTCTGTCAAACCTGGCAGTTTAAAATGTCTCATTAACTTATCCAAAGCAGAATTTGTTCTTAATTACTGAGTAAATATTCTTGAAAAGAAAAACAAAAATATAAGGAAGAAATCTAATTGTGCATTTTCAAAAGTTATTAAATTCCATACATTCGTTTCCCAAGATGATTTAAGAAACCAATAATTTCTTTTACATTCAACTGTAATTCATTTTGGCTAATTATTTCTAATTTTAAATATAATTGGCAAAGCTAAATTGTAGGAAATTTAAGCAAAAAACTATAAGCAAAACAGAATATCCAATGAGAGTTTAAAGGTCATAGAAAAATTAAATGCATAACTGAAAATAAGATTGCTCGTGGAAGTTCAAAAAGAATATGAATGAATCATTATGTTTTAGAAGGGGAAAAGGGAGAATGAATAAATAAATAAAATTCATAGTAAATGTTTCAGCTTTTGACTTTTGATATTTGGTTGATGGTAATGTATCTAATCAGGATTCAGAAATCAGAACTAGACAAATCTAAAATTTTGTACATTTAATCAGCACTGTTTGTTGTAAGTATTGGACTTCCTGGCATTTAGTTTAATGGGTTGTGAGTCTGGTTGAGAATCTAACGGTCAACACTGGACTAACTAGCTGAAAATCTGATAAATATTCTGATAATCAATGTTTGGCTATTATCTATTATCTAGTTTAATTGACAGAATAATAAACCGGTAGTCATAAAATCGGTGTTGCAAGATGACTCATAAGTTTCTCAGATAAAGTATTGGCTTTCTCATAAGTGTTGGATTGTATTTTCACATTAATGCCTCCAGACACAGTCTTCAGGCATGTTCTGTAATTTCCTAATTTATTTACTTAGTCAATTAAACATTCATTCAATGAGAAAACAACCTTTTATGAGACTCACTGATTAGACTAGAAATTGATAAATGTTTTACTTGTTCTTTGTTTTAATTAATCATTTTAAGGATGAGAAACTACTGACCCTCTCACTTTCAGGCTCTCCTAAAGCAGAAGATATGAAGATGTTGGTATGAGATCAAGTCCTTTAAATAAATAGATAAAAAAATATTAAAAATATTATTTCACATTTGTTGGGCAAAGAATGTTGTAGTATTCAGACATA
The DNA here is from genome assembly GCF_046866305.1 of Octopus bimaculoides. Lineage (NCBI taxonomy): Eukaryota > Metazoa > Mollusca > Cephalopoda > Octopoda > Octopodidae > Octopus > Octopus bimaculoides. The sequence continues at coordinate 42,111,427 of NC_142929.1, read as the reverse complement.
CTGCAAATAACATTTGACTTATTGATAAATAACTATTGTTTGACATTCAATTTATCACTACATTCAGAGAAGAGCTTCATGTTTTGATGTGTTTATTGAGGTTTCATTTTTATCCTCCTCTTTTTCATCCAGTAAGAGGAAGATAAGATTACAAGATGGTGATATAACGAAGATGGTTAATAAGGAAAATGTTGAAATGGATATATAACTTGAGATGAAATGAACTGGTAAGTGACATTTTATTCTCCATTATAAAATACAATGACTGCCATACATGAATTAACATAACACAATAGGTTACAACAAGGATGTGTGAGAACTTCGTGGTCGGGCTGGACTGTTGATGTTGTAGACATAGTTGACGTTCTGTTGGTGATGTAGAGGCAGGTGATTGGTCTGTTGGTCGTGTAGTTTTCATACAGCAATGATGTAGACAAGCATCTGATGGAGATGATGAGAGCGGAGGCTGGCTGGTGTCAGGATATTGTTGATTGAGACGAGATGCATGTGTGGTCAGTGGCAAGTGCCAAAGACCTAGGACAGTTGAGAACTGCCATTCATATAGGGAATAAGAGGCTCCCAGGGCTGGTGATTAATTTCTTGTGTAAGGAAAAATAAACTGTTGTACCAATGCAATTGGACAGCTGGAAGCCGACCAATACAAACAATGGTTTGTTTAATCACGAGGTTATGCAACTGCTGAAACGAAAAGAGCTTGTGGAGCTGTTTTATGGCTATTTAAGCCTAGACGAGTCAAAATGAAAACATCTCACATAATGACAGTGTAAATCACTTCTGCTACAGTGAAATCCAAATATTGAGGGTTCAGATCAACTAAGTTTCAATTCAATGCTCAGAAGGCTTCTGATGTTCAAGAGTTAAAAAGAAAGAGGTACCGAAAGAACAATACATGTACCAATATTCTTATAAATTTGTTGTTGGCACTCCGTCGCTTACAACGTCGAGAGTTCCAGTTGATCTGATCAACGGAACAGCCTGCTCGTGAAATTAACGTGCAAGTGGCTGAGCACTCCACAGACACGTGTACCCTTAACGTAGTTCTCGGGGATATTCAGCGTGACACAGTGTGACAAGGCTGACCCTTTGAATTACAAGCACAACAGAAACAGGAAGAAAGAGTGAGAGAAAGTTGTGGTGGAAGAGTACAGCAGGGTTCGCCACCATCCCCTGCCAGAGCCTCGTGGAGCTTTAGGTGTTTTTGCTCAATAAACACTCACAACACCCGGTCTGGGAATCGAAACCGCGATCTTATGACCGCGAGTCCGCTGCCCTAACCACTGGGCCATTGTGCCTCCATTCTTATAGATAATAAGGTAGTAAACTGACAGAATTATTAGCATGCCGGACAAAATGCTTTGTAGCGTATCAGCTGTCTTTATGTTCTGAATTCAAATGCTATGAAGGTCGACTTTGCCTTTCATCCTTTCAGGGTCAATAAGATAAGTACCAGTTGAGCATTGGAGCCAATGTAATCAATTTAGCTCTTTCTTCCAAAATTGCTGGCCTTGTGTCAAAATTTGAAATCAATATGCTTATAAATAATATCTAAGTATATTCCAAAGTTTACCAGTTCACTGGTAATTGTTCCTATGAAACTAAAATCCAAAATGCTGAGCTTTTACACAATAATGGTCTGGTGAGTAAACAACTGAAATTATGTTGTTAATAATTTATTCAGCTTTGCTTATTACTGATTAATCCTTGCTCGTTAGTGCTAACCACTTATTGAAAAGACATTAATAAAAGCAATAGTAAAATTTTCTAAGGTCAAACAAGACCTTCAAATTAACTTAACCTTTAGCATTTGAACTGGTGATACCTGACCCAAATATTCTAATTGTTTTACTTTCAAACTGATTAGGTCTGCCCCTCATACCTACTCAACAATGTCATGTTAGAAATAATTACATCTTTAAAATCTTGAAACTATGAAATAATGCATGATAAATTCAAAACAATGTGAATCATTAAGCATTACATTTGACAAAGTAATCTGAATGCTAAGGGTTTAATGTTTCTCATGTCATGTCAGAATTGTAAGAAAGCTTTAACGAATCTTCAACAAAATTAAAAGTCAGCAAAGTTGTTGTTGCTGTTGTTTTTACCCTAGGTCGGCCCTGATTGAGCAGACATGATCAAAAGCATTCTGGTGATGACCATCCCATTTACTTTTCAGGCATAGTGTATCTAGGAAAAACACAACTCAGTACATCCTTCTCCTTTCTAAGATGGCATGGTGTGACATAGAGGTGATTTCATTTTTATTCCTAACAAGTTCAGCGACCACAAAGATTTTCATTAGGATAAACAGGTAAGGTTCCATAGATAGCTAAAGACTACAATTTATCTAAGTATGGAATGACTGAGGGACAATACTACTACTGCTGCTGCTGCTGCTACTACTACTACTACTACTACTACTACCACCACCACCACCACCACCACCATTACTATTACTACTACTACTCATGTTGCTGCTACTACTACATCTACTGTTATTGTTACTATAGCTGCTGCTGCTGCTACTACTACTACTACTACTACTACTACTATTGTTACTATTGCTGCTGCTACTTCTATTGAGGTGTATGGCTTCTTTGTATTTAAGTCTGATGTAATATAGGCTTTCTCTAATTAAGTTGAGTCTAATTAAATTTTTTTTTTTCTTATCTGAACAGTAATGTATATAATTAACTTGTAACTTCTAATGTACTTGTCAAGTATACTTGTGTCTGAAAGTAGTCATTTTAATTAAATTTTGTTTATTTGTGTATTTAGGAGCTAAAGTGACAAGACTTCTTCAATTCAGCATATATATACATTTTTTAAAGTTTCCACTATGTAACTATGCAGCTCTTTACATACAAATATTATAGACTGCACAACAAAAGCTGTCCAGTTTATTAAGAAGTCTTCAATCACTAACATACTACAACCGCTTGTTCGGTTGACTTCTTCCTTTTCTATCTTTTCTACTATTCTTATCATGATTGATTCTTGCTCTTCAGAGCTTATCATACATTCATACATACATGCAAGCATTTATGCATCATAGCTCGATGATTTGACTATTGGGCTCACAATCATGAAGTAGTGAGTTTGATTCCAGGACCGGGCTGTGTTAAGTTCTTGAGCAAGACACTTTGTTTCACGTTGCTCCAGGTCACTCGGCTGTAGAAATCAGTTGCAATGTTGCTGGTGCCAAACTATATCGGCCTTTGCCTTTCACTTGAATGACTTCAGTGCCATGAAAAAGGGAATCTAACTCACCTCCTCATGATTGTGGCCCAACACTCTAACCACTGAGCCATGCACCTTCATTTATGGTTATATTGTGATACCAAATACACTGTCTGAAAAGAGAAGAAACAGTCTCACCTGAAATGACTTTGCGTGATGGCACCACTGTTCGAGCGTGATTGTTACCAACGTCGCCGTCCTGGCACTTGTACCGGTGGCACGTGAAAAGTCATTCGAGCGAGATCATTGACGGTGCTGCTGGACTGGCTCCTGTGCAGGTAGCACGTAAAATACACCATTTTGAGCGTGGCTGTTGCCAGTACCACCTGACTGGCCTTCGTGCCGGTGGCACGTAAAAGCACCCACTACACTCTCTGAGTGTTTGGCGTTAGGAAGGGCATCCAATCCAGCTGTAGAAACTCTGCCAAATCAGATTGGAGCCTAGTGTAGCCATCTGGTTTCACTAGTCCTCAGTCAAATCTTCCAACCCATGCTAGCATGGAAAGCGGACGCTAAACAATGATGATGATGATGTCTCTTGATTCAAATATGAACTAGGTTTAAACAACAACATCAACAGCCAATTGCTTTTCATTGAAACCCTTTTGAAAACAATTATTGTTGTTGTTGTTTAACCACATTGTAGTCATATGATCAGAGCCCTTCCAGCCATAACCATCCCCTCGTTATTCAGACATGGTATCTTATATATTTTCCTTGTTTCAGTCTTTTGGACTGTGGCCATGCTGGGGCACTGTCTTGAAGGGTTTAGTGAAACCCCAATACTTATTTTTTAAGCCTGGTTCTTACTCTATTGTCTCTTCTTGCCAAACTGATAAGTTATGGAGATGTAAACAAACCAACAAGCAGTGATGGTGGACAAACACAAACAAACACACACACACACACACACCAGAGGCAAAGTGGCTGAGTTCCTTTTGAGTGTTGGGCCTCAGACCTTTGTCATGCTTGAGAAGAAGACCCATCAAGCTGAGCAAAATCATAGTCATGGCAGATGCCAGTGTCACACAAATAGCACCCATGCCGGTGGCACATAAAAACACCCATTGCACTCTCAGAGTGGTTGGCATCGAGAAAGGCATCCAGCTATACAGCAGTCCACCCAATGCCAGCATGGACAACAGACATCAAATGATGATGATATATATATATATATATATATATATATATATATATATATATATGTATATAATATACGACAGGTTTCTTTCAATTTCCATCTCCAAAATACACTAACAAAATACACTATGGTTGGCATGGGACTATAGTAGAAAACATTTGTCCATGGTGCAACACAGTAGGACTGAGCCCAAGACCACATAGTTGGGAAGCAAGCTTCTTACCAGAAGGCCATGCTTGCACCTATAACCAGACCAGTGCCTATATCTAGAAGAACATTATTTAACATATTTTCTCTTAAGACAACATGCTGTGATATGAGGTAGATTTAGCTACCATTTATAGCAGATTAACAGTATGGGATATTAGACACTCCTTATTATATAGAATTAATTTACACATTTAAAACACATTTGCTAATAAATCAACCAGCTTCTTTGATAATTCACTGAAAGCAGCAGATAAGTTCTGTTATAGAGGCAACTTAATTAATTTTCGTGGTGCTGTCATTGTTCGCATCATAGATAGCATCTACAATACAATGCAGAGTAATTTGAGGAACCACTATTTCATTGATAGAAAAGAGATTATTTTCAAAGCCTTTCTTATTCTGCTTCTGTTTTGGCATCAACAACCATCTTCTTATAGCATTCAGTTACCTTATCCATTCTTATGATATGTCTAAACCAGTTCAGTCATTTATTTTGTATCTTACTAAAAAGTTGTAGAAGTCTACTTTTTCTGTCTCAAAACACATGTAGTTGATTATATATGCATATATACATACATATACATACATACATATACATACATACATATACATACATACATATACATACATATATATATGCATGCATACATACAATACATGCATACATACTTACAATACATGCATACATACATACATGCATACAGGCATACATACAATACATATATACATATATACAATACATACATACATACATACATACACTCACACACACACACACACACACACATTATAGGCTCAGGTATGGCGGCATGGTTAATAAGTTCAGTCCCCAAACATACCATTTCAAGTTCAAACTCAGTGTGGCACTTTGGGAAAGTGTCTTCTATTATAGATCCAGGTGAGCCAACCAAACCCTTGTGATTGGATTTGGTAGACAGAACTTGAAAGAAGCCCATCATATATATGTATGCATGTATGTATGTACGTATGTATGTATGCATGTATGTATGCATGTATGTATGAACGTATGTATGTGCTTGTATGTGTGTATGTGTGTATGTGTTTTGGCGGACACTCCCAAGTAGGAAGTAGGCTGTTCTACTACTGATAAATAGTGGACAGACACAGCAGGCAGTGTCAGTCAATGAGGTATGCTGTTCAGGCCAGTCACACAGACAACAAAATATGTCATCATAATGTGGGACATATCAGTGGCAACGAGGATACCTCCAGTGTCGTTATATCAATGGTGATGAGGATACCTCCCACTGTATAATGGTGTCATTGAACTACATGCAGTGGCAGATAAGACACGACACAGTGTAAGAAGATACAACAACTACACGCAGTGAAAAATTTGAAGAAGGATTTGAGCACACAGTGAAAAATATTAAAAAACCCCGATGTAGGATTTGAACTATATCATGTATGCTACATCATACTTTAAATATACTTTTATATGCCAGTGCCCCTGGACTGGCTCATGTGCGGGCGACACATGATATCTTTCGTGCGAGATCGTTGCCAGTGCCCATGGACTGGCTCTTGTGCGAGTGACACATGAGGTTTTTCGAGCGAGATCGTTGCCGGTGCCCCTGGACTGGCTCTTGTGCGGGTGGCACATAAAAGACACCATTTCGAGCGTGACCGTTTTCGTGCGGGTGACACGTAAAAGCACCCACTACATTCTCTGAGTGGTTGGCGTTAGGAAGGGCATCCAGCTGTAGAAACTCTGCCAAATTAGATTGGAGCCTGGTGTTGCCATCCGGTTTCACCAGTCCTCAGTCAAATCGTCCAACCCATGCTAGCATGGAAGGCGGACGTTAAACGATGATGATGATGCATCTAAATCTAAATTCTAATTCTGGTTAAATGTCTATGCCATCAGATGTGAGACCCATAAAGGGTGGCACGCTGCCCAGTCTAACATCATCATCTGGTCTTTAAATGCCTTTAACACTAGTTCTCAACGACTTTTTTTTTTTTATCTATGGACCCCTTCAGTGTTGGCTCGAGTATAGGAACTGCAGCACCCCCTATTTCCACTCGAAATTATTGATAACATTCAATATAATGAGTCCTTTTTTGCTTTAATTCTTTCTTTATACTTGTACATTATATAATCGTTAAGCTTAATGCCAGTAGCCATCCCCTAGTTTATAGAAAAAATACATAAGTCCTTGTATAGAACTGTGCACTTCACACTTCCAGTAACGCAGAGTTTGGCTGTTGTGCGCATGCTCACATGTTTGAGATAGGAAGCTTCACACTAGGGAGAGAGAGCACTGCGTGAATGACAGTGCCAGGTGAAAGGTAGTATTTCTTTCTGACTCCGCATGTGTTGTGCTTAAAAATGTGTTTATACTCTTGAATGCAATAAAGTGTAGAATTAGATTATTATCCTGCTTCCAGCTTCAGTGTTGCTGCCAGGACTTGAAAAATAGGGCTCATTCCCCCGTTTATTTTGTGATTGAAGTGGGATATTTGAAAAACAAGGGGGAATTCGAAGCGGTGTTGAGTGAACAGATTAAACACACTACCCAGCAGGGGCTAAAACGCGAACCGATGAAGTTTATGTATAAATTTTCTTTTTATATGTTTGTTTCCTCTTAGACAATATTAAAACAACGGCTAAAAATTTTCTAAAGCAGCATCCCCACTAATTTTATCTACGAGACGCCACTGGGCCCCCTTGATTCTTATTTCACTCTGATGGACCATTCAATGGAGCCATTCAATGTTTAAAATGTTCTATAGTATTTTTATTATTAAATATTATTAGCAAAACAATATTTGGTGTATTGTAGAAGTATACGCAATTTATTGCTCATAAATTTTAACAAAAAATCTTATATGGGTCCCCAATGGTCATATGGAGTCTGACTGCAAACCACTGCTTTAACAAGATTCACTAAATTGCAAGCATTCAGACAAAACAACACTGACGAATCGAGAATCAATTCCTCACGGTATTTTCTCTCTCATTCTTTCTCTCACACACACACACACACGCGCGCACGCATTAAATCTCGCCAGAGTCAACATCTTTCTTTATTTACTCTTTCGAGATCGATAAAAAAAGAGTATACTCGTCCAGGGCGGTGGATTGATTGAACTATAAAAATGTAACGTTCTAAGTTCAAATCATGTTATAGCATACTTCAGTAGTAAGATGAATCAGTCAATTTGTCGCTAGAGTGAACAAAGTCTATTGACACTGTGTCTTTAATAGAAACTGTTCTGTTGCGAGCACTTGAGCCAGATATTCAGGTGGAAGACAGTTTCGACTCTCTCTCTCCTACCAGCCTCAAAAAACTTCTTAAGGATCAAAAGATCTTAGACACTGCCTTCTCTTCTGACTAAAAAAATGTTCATGCCATGCCGGACATGGACCGTATCAGTCACACGCATATGGGAAGTCATGGGTAGCTACTCTTCCCTTCTTCCCCCAACTAACTCATGAAATAACAAAATAAACATAAACATGAATTAGCTCTATCATGGTAGAATCATTTTAGCCATAAAAGAAATTCTTGTATTCCATTTTAATATATTTTATAATACTATAGCATATATCAAAGTCTTTCGTTGTACATATACATGGGAGAATATACAAAAAATAACAACAGACGAGGACAGGTGGTGTAAATAACAAAAGTATATATTAGTATGACGCTCGGGAATACGGAAAGTCTTTGACGTTTCGAGCTACGCTCTTCAACAGAAAGAATACGGAGACAAGGAGAAAAACACGGAGAAAAAAAAATTGAATAGTGTTCAGTCAACGCCTGATCACTATATGCAAATATTAACATGCATACTAGATTTAAGGGGTCGTTACATACCCTCAATAAGGGACCAACCCTGCAATCTTTACCGTTCCCAATATTTTTCTTAGATTTATTTAACTTATTATCAAAAAGCAAATTACATCTAGAACTTCTCAATAAAACATAACAAATATAAAATATCGTGATTTCTTCTCTTGTATATCGTCTTTCCTTTCCATTTGGTTCTTTTGGCTGTTGTTAAGCCCCAGTTCAACTCTAATAGGAGCATTCCAGCCGTGAACATCTCGTCTTTTCTTAAATGTTCAGAGAACTAAAGACACATTACCCAACCAACAATTTAAGAGGTTTGGCTGCTATTTCTTGCAGGTCGAGCTAGCGCTCAGAGGCTCTCCTGCTGGCTCATTTCCATTCGGTCATTTAATACAGTGTGTCTAATATATCACTGTCAATGTGTTTCATTCATTACAGCAGCTGCTGTCTCTGCTTTCCTCTTTCTCTCGGCAACAGTGTCTGTCCTCTATGGCTCTGTCTTTCCGCAGTAACGTAAGGTCAATTGTCACCTCTCTCTCTGTACCTGCTTTCCTCACCACGCTGCTGTTATTCCGTTTCACAGAGACATTTCTTACATACATAAACGAATCCAACTTCGCGCGCACACATACATATACAACCACATATAGACACACACATACATGCGTACGTTCACACCCACAAATATACGTACATACATATAACCACGCATATATATATATATATATATATATATATATATATATATATATATATATATATATATATATATATCATCATCATCATCATCATTTAACGTCCGTTTTCCATACTGGCATGGGTTAGATTGTTTGACTGGAACTGGTAAGCCGGAGGACTGCACCGGGTTCCAGTCTGATTTGGTATGGTTTCTACATGTGTGTGTGTGTGTGTGTGCATGCATACATATATGTATGTATGTATATATATATATATATATATATATATATATATATATATATATATATATATACACACTCATGTACACATATAAGAAATTAAAATGACAAAAGAAAAGAAATTATGTCATGAACTTCATTAGCTTACTGCTGTTTCTGCTATAAGATACAATGCACTCATAGTTTGTGTATCATCCTAAAGCTGCATCAGAACTACAAACATGGGTCTTGAATGCAGAGAACTTAAGAATACTGGAAAGACATGAAGCAAGCATACTCTATTGAATTTACAATGTAAGTGTGCATGAATGACACAGTACAAATGTGCTGAGAGGAAAACTGGGCATAAGCAGAACTAGATGTAAGATTGGATTGGTATGCACATATCATGTCTGGTTGAAGACAGCTATATAAAGTAATCATTTAATGTGGACAGAGCTTGTGGGGGAGGAGACCCAGGAAGATATGGGATAAAGTGATGAAGGCGACCTCAGAACTTTGAACCTCGAGTAGATGATAAGGAGCTGAGATGATTGGTAATATGCAGCTCATGAGAAGACCTACCCAGCTGAGTGAAATTAAGTTCTGGAAGTGTTGTGTGTGTGTGTGTGTGTGTGTGTATGCACAAGTAGGCATTTTGCTTATTTCGTTCCTAAGACATTCCATCACTCTCCATCTCTCTAACTGCATTTTTTTCTTTGATACCACTAATCTTTCTCACAAACTAGGACCATTTCACTTGATATCCCTCCTTTATTCTTAATAATGTCCTCTCTTCCCACGTTTTACATTGACCCCACCCCCTCAGTCCCAAATCACTAATTCATCTCACCTTTTCCACCATCAGATGTATCTCACTCTCTCCATGCACTATGCCTGCCTTTCTCTCCCACCCACACACTCTTATAACCCACACAACTACTTGCCTTTCTGTCTCTCACCTTTCCCCTGTCTACCGAACCATCATTGTTATTCTGCAACACATCACATCCATCATCATTGGTCATCCCACCCCACTCCTTATGCATCATTCATTACATACAAAAGCACAAGTGGAGTTTAAAATTCACAACAGCTCTTTCAGCAGTATTATATTAATGAACACTTTGATTACATCATGACAAAAATTCATTATCTTCAGGTGATTTTAGACAAACAACTAGATAGATAGATAGATAGATAGATAGATAGA